>NW_022711326.1:420307-422619 GCF_011630105.1 Anneissia japonica
GAAAAGTGTTAAAATTCGCTAAAATGTCTGGCGATGGCTGATACTATTTTTTCAAACCTCTTGCGGTCAGAGTGTTAAAGTGGAGACAAACATAGGTAAAGCACCTTGCCTAAGAACACAAGCAAAATGCACAACGAAGGTTTGAACCCCAACTTTCTGGTTGGGATTGAAACGCAACCACTGCGCCAACTGCCCCCACTAACAAAAATGTAATTAATAAATATTAGTATCCTACCTTCAACACAGATTCAAATGTAGCAGGCCTGTGATAAAAAAAATCATCTTTCATTTATTTATGTACATTTTTAAAGGTAAAGTCACAACTGGATATTCCATTACCATTTTTTACATTAAGGGAAATGGAGAACATATTTGATGTTTCACTTTTATTAAAGCATCATCAGGAATAAAATACTAACTTTTATACAAGTAAGATTTAATACAGATTCTCATCTGCATTTAAACTTTTTTGCTAAAATCTATAAAATAGCACAACTCAAGATTAAAATAAACGTTCACTATTCTACATGCCCATATGGACATTCTATTCATCTTAGTACTTATTCTTGTCTGTAATGCTACTACACCTATTCAATACTACACAACAAAACTTCAGTGCTTTAATGATTGTGACATATGTATTTTATACTTAGACAATAAAACCATGAATGAATGAGATAAGCTCGAGGTAATAGCACTCCATTAAACCTTTTTTAAGGTAATTTATTCAACATTTAAATTTATCATACCAAGTATTATACCAGCATAAGTTATAATTAAATGATAGGTTGATAGTGGCTTTATGTACAATACTGTAATTGATAAAGTCATGCTCATTATGATTTCATTAATTTCGGTTTAGGCCATTTAGGATGTACAGTTGAAATTATAACATATGGTTTGATGTCTATAAAATATCACTTTGGAAAGGCATACATGCAACAGAATTATTATCTGTTATATACTGAAACTTGGTGGTTAAGATGATTGCTTTTCAACCAGGGGCGGATCCAGGGAAGTCCGAAAGGGGGTGGGGGCCGACTCCTTTTTTTCTTTTCTTTTTTTGGACTGAAGAATTTTTTCCTCAATAGCTAATACACTCCACCAGGAGCCTCATAATGAGGTTTTATTCCATGTTAAAGTGGTGAGTGTACTTCCTGTTTAAAGCAAATAAAAGAAAAAAATCTAACAATGGGGCTAAGTCACAAGGACAGTGCACTGAAAGGGGGTCAAAGGTGGATGCAATTGTGGCTATTGTAGTTTAATGCTTTACAAACGTTAATGAAATGCCCATGTTTTACAGTACCTGATGTTGAATAGTAAATATACATTTATACCAGCGAAAAAAAAATAAACCAAAAAACCATAGCCAACTGCACAATCAAGTTTTACAATACAACAGCAATTTGTATGTAAAGTTCATAAATCAATGAATGAGTTATGTCGAATATATAGTTAAGAGTAATATTCTTAACCTGAAAATAAGTACAATTAATGGATATTAATAATTCAAGTGTAAAGAAAGCTATTTAATCTTTTCTGCTTTGTTATACTATACACTGCCAAAGCTGAGCATTTTAAATTTTAAAAAACAGTAGACATAAGATGCATGTCATTATTTACCTTGATAAGTCATACACAATTATAGCAGCAATTCTGAAATAATAAATACAGTAAATTGAAATGTATAAGCCAAATTGAATCTATTATTATTAACTATGTACTTGTAATAAGAATTTCTTTCCTTAATTTTATCAAATCCAAATTTAGTATGAGGATTCAAATCTACTCCATTTAGGTACGTATAAATTATTTAATATTTTCAGAATATTTCAATGTTTGCATTAGAAATCAAGCCTATGAAAATATCTGACGACTACTTTTTGCTTTACAGCTGAGCTGCAACTATATAATTATTATATAGTTGTCTCAGTTAAAGTAACAAATGAGCCACAAAGCTAAAATAATATATTGTATGCTCTTGTTTATAATAGGAATTATTTAGAGACTTCAAAGAAAACAGCACTTATAAGGCTATTAAAAAAACATGAACTTGATTAATGTTCTGCCAAAGAAACTACAACATGTTGGTGTGTATCTTTTCATCTATATAGAAACAGATAATAGACTTAGATGATTTTACAATTTTGCATATCTTCAATCAAAATTACTATCACAACAAAACTCTGTTCTGTACTGTTCTAACTGTTAACATACCAGTAGTTACAATAAAATATTAGCATTTACAGTATAATGAATTTACAAATATAAAGGGGCATACTTACGCATATTTATAGTAGACCCTTGTCATG
>NW_022711326.1:423786-436975 GCF_011630105.1 Anneissia japonica
ATATATATATAATCAGTTGCTTTAATCAGATTTGATAGATAAGATGAAAAAATGATATATATTATTCTAACCATTGATTTTAGATTTCTATATATAAATTGTTGCAAAATTATATTCACAATTAACAAAAAAAATGAACATACCATAGTTGTAGATTTATTTTAGTGTTGTCATTCCATTTTATAGATTTCAGGGCAAAATCCACTCCAATGGTGAGTTTATAATTGGGAGAAAATGTACCTAGAAGATAAAATAAATGTTGTCTTGTTAAGAAAATTTACCCGGATTACCATAGATATTTAGCTAACTAGCCTGTTTAAATGTTACACTGATACTGTGATATGTGAAATAGTTTACATTTACTTACCTTCTGTATATCGGCGTATGATTGAGGTCTGCAATTAAAGGAAATAAATGATTTACTTAATTGTTGTGTAATGTAAAACAAACATCTAAAATTTGTCTTGTTCATTTACTTCCAGAATATTAGAAATTTTCAACTAAGTAACTGTTGTCAATCAATCATTCATCATACCCCACCCTCTTTCCACCCCCACCCACAGTCCTAATTCCAAGTCCAGAGGGGTAAATTACCAACACAACTGGACATCCTGTGAATAGCAGTGTTATTTACTGCAATGTATCTGTTAAACCGGGCACTCACTCCGGTCCCTGAAAGCACTAGAAGACACGATGTATCGTCATTAAAAATGATCAGTTGCGTGCACGTCGTGGCGTTGCATTCTTCATAGAATCGCGTCGGCCGACGACCGTCGGGTGCAGTTGTGCCCAGCTTTAGCAGACGGCAAAATATTTTGTTGTTTAAATTTTTAATTGAAAGCTAACAACTTAACAAAGTGAGCAGTGGCGACGCCAGAGTCTGAAATCTGCGTGGGCAAGTGAGGGGCAACGTAAAATGTTGCTGGGATGAAACCAGGATTTTCCCAACGGGCCTGAAGTGGGCATGGTCAGGCATCACTTAAAATGTTTTGAAAGTGGGAGATGGGCCAAAGCCCCTGAAAGATATGACAATTTAGTAGTTTTAGAGGCTTACTAATTTTATAGGTAGATAGTCTACTAATATGTAGAAAATACATATCATATTTTTTATCCTTACGAATTATGGTTTTTCTTCTTTTTTTGGGGCGAGGGCAAGGAAATTATCTGGGGGAAAGTTCTTCCCCTCACTCCCACCCCATAGCGCTGCCACTGAAAGTAAGCAATCTCAATATTGAATGAATGTCCAAATTTAATAGACCCGTATAACCATCTATATATCTCTGAATTAAATATAATACTAGAAATATCTAGACCCATTAGACTTCCTTGTTAATAATTTTATTTGAGTCATTTCCAAAGTAGAATATTCAATGGTGTTATTATCAGTGATACTAGGTCAGACGGAAGCAGTTTGGAAGTTCAGGCTGATCCAACATCATGGGACCAAGTCCAGTATTCTGTCTAACCAATCACAACCGCAAGTGCTTCCTCACAGGAAAATACACCTATAAATACCATCATCTGTAAACACCATTTCACTGATGTGTTCAATCGATTCAGAAATCCACCAATCAAGAATTTCATGGAAGATAAGAAGCGCAGAGATGGCTATCATCCATTGAAACAAATTCTTACCTTTCCTGCAAGAAAAAGTTAAAAATAATTAAAGTCAATAACTTATTTGGGAAATATAAACTATCTTGCATTTTGATTGTCATTTTTGAAAATTTACTAGCACATTTAATGACTAACAAAATTAACTATTTCACATTATAAATCATAATAGATTAAAGATATTAATACCAGCAAATGCAACATGAGAATTTATACTTCAAACAAAGTGAAATATCATTGACAGTAGGCCTACTAACAAAATAATCTTAATATGTATCGTAATTTTAGTAGTTTGTGAGTGTCAGGCACAAGCCACGTTTACACGGCAGAAGGTCATCATGACGGTCGCGTTTATCTGATGATACTGGTCGTGTAAACGGTGTTAGTGACGAATGTTACTTATCTGATAAAAACGGCCATGTAAACATGGCTTTATATAGTTTTGTCAGTCAGTCTGCAAACGCTTCCCTCGAGTAAATTCTCGAAAAGTAAACAGCAAGAAGTATTATTATTATTTTAATAAGTCTTTATTGAAATAAATATAACCAGGTTTACGCTGCCTTTTGCTATCAGATAATTAATGGTAATACCAATGACCTTGGGTCGAGCTTCTACACGATAAGTTGACTCCGAAAACTACATCGCTTGTACCAGGAATAAAATGATTAGAACTGACCTGAAAAAAATGTGTGCATTGCTGTTTTTTTAAAACTCTTTGCCAAAAAATTCTTAAAATGCATGTATTAAGAAAAGCAAAATTTTTAACTACTACTGCTGTGTTTTGAAATATTTGTAAAAAATAATAATAAATTTGTATTTCACGCTGTTTATTAACAGCAACTTCCATGATGACTGACACAGCTGTTTTGCATAAAGAACATGCGGATGACCAAAGTTAACTAAGCAGCGATATAGATTATTGGAGTTACTGATCCGTATTTGGAGCTAACACTGTTTACATGGCCAGTTAACACCAGATAAATTCCTTTATCACGATGATCTTCTGCAGTGTACATGTGGCTTATGGTGATTAAGTTGTAACAAATGAGTAGGTACAGTATGTGTGTTTTTTGTATTATAGGCCTAATCAAAATAAATAACAAGGTCACAAGTTTCTGACAAGTAGGGGAATTTCTAAAAAATTGGCAGAGTTTCTAATAGTCTTGTGAGCACCGTTGTAAAAACCCATCTCTTGCAAATTTCCAATGTTGCATGTTTTTAGGAAAGTATAATACTGTAAATACTCCAAGTATTGAAATACACACCATTGTGTTGGAATTCAATATTTCGACATTAATTATGTCATCATGACATTATAATTAATTTCTGAATATTGAATCCCAACATGATTTTATATTCTCAGATTAATCAGTGGCACTTTCAGTTTTTGCAGTTCTTGCATGTTTTTAGTGCTGTATTATTGTCTCCCTTGAAGATCTAGTAGTTAAGAGGTATCACTGTGCAGCAATATACAATAGGCAATGTCTATGTCTTTTATACCAATCTTTAATTCTGATTGGCTGTTATTGTAGGTACATATCGGATTAGATATGGATTGGATTTGGACACACCTGGATTAGGACAATAACATCTAATCAGAATTAAGAATTGGTTTTAGTCTGGTGTAACAAAAGCCACTGCCAATAAAACAAGCTGCACACCTCTCTGAAATAGTCTCTCTAACATATCAGGATCAAGTACCTATCAGGATGCAAATAAATGCACTGACAGAACAAGTACATGACCTACAGTTATACTACTTTGTATTAGAATATTAAATAATTTCAATTCTAAAATAATTTAATATTGGTCTGAAAATAAGCTTTAAAATACTGAAAGCTTTTCTTAATCAAATATTTAATAAGATGATTAAGATTGCACTTAATAATTGAAGGTACAGAACTAAATAATTTAACCTCAACCCTTCTCTTATCAATTCTAATCTTTTGTAGCCTAGCCTATTCATATAGCACCATTGGACAATACTCCAGGGTTATGTTGAGGCCTCTTTCCTCATCAACTTACCTACACCAAATTCTCCAATTACAAGAACTTTGTATAGATGTTCTTCAACATTCATTGCATTTTCCTCCGAAGACATGGTTCCTTAAATTTCAATCAAGTATTTTCACTGATCAATCAATCATTTTATTTATAAATTCACCATGGATCTTTGTAAAACCTTTGGTAACATCCCGGTTTCGTCAGATCCTGTGTGTTATCTGTAGTGTTATGTTGTATAGCGAAATCAGTGGAGCAGTCAGCTGATCATCCACGGCCCAAAATAACAATCACGTGATATGCAATGTTTATCTTTTTTTGAGACATACCATTTTTGATGATGGGCAATTTAATTAAACTATTTTTTAAATGTGGGTGTTTAACTGGTGTATTTCATAGAAAATTGTATTGTAATGTAACCAGAATAAAATTTTAAATATTTTTATAGCCATAGTCGTGTAATATGGCGTAGTTTTGTGGATTTAAATTAAGTAATGTAAAATTATCGCCCTTAATTATCGCTCGAAAGTTGAGTTGTTGAGGTGGTGGGATTGTGATATATCTGACCCAAAATGTACTAGGCTAGGCCTAGCTAAGCATAGTAATATGTTTTTGTTTTTTTAAACTAAAAAGCATGCTATTGTATTGATAAGTTGATGGCCGGATCACATACTGAGCATGCTTCATGGCATTGCGTCAATCAAACCCTTCTCTTCTCCCCAAAAATGGGCCCTGGATGGATAAGTTGCCAGGACTGTCGACTCTACTACTACTACTACTAGGCCTAGGTTTAGGCCAGACCTAGTGAGTGGGCCTTGGTAGGTCTAGCCTACCACTAAGTATAAATACTTCATGTCCTCGGGTGTTGAATTCAGTCGGAGCAGAGGCCTAGGCCTATCTTAACTAGACATCTTGTATTGTACCACCATCAACCAGCCCAATAAATAATGGATATGCCTGTCTGTGTCTATAATAATAATATTGTGTTGTGACATTTTTTATTTTGCTTTCACAGATGGCAAAAAAGTGTCTGTTAAGTGTAGCTCAGCTAAGCTGTAGGCTGTCCGCTCCATATCATGGGCTGCTGACCACTCTAACGCAACAACGAGGTCTTTGGGGCATGTTAAACGCCATCTTTAATAAGTGAGAAAATTGTACAAATAATTTTTTCAAGCCAGGAGGCAAAAACAGATTTGATATGCCATATAACTGATTTTTCTAAAACACAAAAAGGATATTTGACCAAAAAACTCGGTACAGTTAATGAGACACAGATTTTTAAATATTTAAAAACTGGGGAAAAAGGGGCGTAACCACCCTTTTTCCACCAGTTTTTAAATATTTAAAAATCTGTATCTCTTTAATTTTTCCTCTAGAGCCTGGCATTTAAGTGAGTTAGTATACAAATACAACATACTGTAGGATTGTTCTAAATTTTTAAAACTATAGTCTGCTGGTTAAACATCAAGGTAGTGAAGTCAGTAAACCCATAATATTAACAAGCAATGGTAATCATTTCCCAATGTTTATTTATTAACAGAATATAATTGTATTTAATTATTATCATAGCACAGGAATGCTTTATTCATTTCTGTTATCTATCTGTGAGTTATTCTTGGTCTACCTCCTTTCTTTTGCATTCTTGATGTGGGGGAGTGACATGAATAGGTATGAAATAATAAAAAATATAATTCATTGTGCCATTCATCATTACTTTATTTTCCTCATTATGTAGGTTTGACCAAAACAGAGTGGATGAAGTCGGACCCGACCGTGCTGCAGCTGAATGGTTGCTCCGTTGTGGCGCAGCTGTAAAATTCAACGGTTATGAAAAATGGAACGATGACTATAACACGTTACCAATGGGAGCAAAAGATCGCTACCGCATCGAAGCTGTTGATGCTACCGACTCTAGTATCATGCACCTTGGTTTTGAATATTTCAGTAAGACTTTTACAACGAATTATATTCAACTAGCATGTTATATCAGTTATTATTTATTTATTATATTTATACATTTCAAATCAAAACCAACAGCAAAAATTAATCGCCACTTACATGCTTGAAAAGGCACAGACAAGATGCAGTTTCTTTCCTAGATTGGCTTCCAAAGTTTTGTTTGGTGTTAATAATATATAAGGAAAGAGAAACAAAACTGCATTTAAGTTTTTTTTTTTAATGACAAAACAATATTGGATTGTTTTTTTTTATTGAATTAATTGTGCCATGAAATGCTGACACATAGGACTGAAAAACATCATAAAGCAAAGTTCATAGAATATTCAAACAATACATAGACTATGATTGATTTATATACATCACATGACTTAGTTATTTGCACTTGAAACTATGATCAAGGGCTTATATTTATGATATGAATATCTTACAGGAGGATTGGAGAAGATGAGGCGTTTGAAACTGCACCATGCAACATATATTACAGATGAAAGTATGCACAAACTAGAAATATTAAAAGACTCTCTTCAAGATCTACAAGTAAGCAGCTGTGGTGACGTATCAGACAAGGGTCTGATATCACTTCATAAGTTAAGGTAAACCATTGGTAAAATATTTGTAGTAGTAAATGATACATTTCTCTGTATGTCACCCTCAATTACTACGCTCCTTAATAAAAATGTCAACCTCCTCACTGACTACACTACTTCATATGGAACGTCGCCCTCTCTGACAACACTATTTTTTACTAAAGGTAACTATCATTAGGCGTATTTGACTGGTCCTTTTCCGAGGAGTGATTTACTACTCGGGGTGTGCTCGCGGTGCTGGTTAAAAACAGCAAGGAGTTTGAGCTGCTCTTGCGACCAGTCGAATATGACGTGCAGTTTAAGTAGAAAGAGCTGCTCAAAACAGACCAGTCAAATACGCCTATTGATATATTCTCAAAATGTCGCCCTCTTTGACAATACTACTTCATAAGCTAACTCCCTATCCAGACTATCAAATTTTATTTGACAAAAACATGTGACATGCCTAAATATGGTCATGATGACATCACATCATGACCACATATAGATCATGACCATATATGCTCAAAAAGAGTTATCCTTGGAATTGCGCTATCATTGTATATATGTGTTTTTAAATGTTCTTGTTGTATTTCATGTGATATGAGATTTTCCGAATAAATTCATTCATTCAAACACAAGATGAGTTTTATTACAACCCCCTAATCCCCTCTAACCCCCTGTCCAAAATATAAATTGTACTGTAATGTGGCTGTTGTTTGTTTAAATTATAACACATTGGTCTTTTAATTTTCAAAATCTAGCAAGCTCCGCTACTTGTTTCTCTGTGATCTTCCTGCAGTCAAGAATATGGATACAGTGTTGAGTACCCTCAGAATTGCATTACCAAACTGTGAGGTACGGTATCTCTCATTGGAGGGAAGGAAGGATCTGCGAAAAGAACTATCCAAAGACAGAGAACTTCTCCGATACATCGAGGAATCAACAGCCAAATGAGGGAAAGATCTCTTAATAGCTTTTCTACAGTGTGCTTTACTTTCAGTGGTGTATCTAGGAGTCTGTAATTGCCGGGGAGGTGGAGGGGGTGTGGGGCGTGAAGTGGCGATGCACTAGCACACAAAATAAGGTGATTTGAGGTGATTTTTTACTACCAGATCATGATTTTTATTTTGGTGGGAAACGGGTGGGGGAGTATTTTTATGGAGGGTGCAACTCAGCTACTGTTTACTTCCAGAATAACCCATTCTAGGAATGTGAACTTGTTTAGGGTACAAAATATAATAGAGCAATAAAATGGGAGTAATATTAAATAGGGTTGTCAGATTATGGACTAATATGACAAAATATGCTCCCTTCAAGAATACTGTGTTCAAAGTGTATGAATCATTAATTAATATAGAACGTTTTTGCAACATTCGTTCTGGTGTGCAGTTTTTGTAGTTGAATAACTACTTTTCGTTGGGAGGCAGAGGGTGTGGTGTGATACTTGTGTGTGGTGTAGCAACATGTAAAAGTGCCTGGCATGACAAAGTGTTGTCATCTACAAGAATTTTATTGTATACCTGTCTTTCTGATAAAAATTCATAGTTTGAATATCACTCACAATAATAAAAACCCAAGACAATTTTTTTATGGCCTCTTAGAATGTATTTTCAAACAGGACATCTTCAATTGCTTTGATGATGCCATTTTTTGTGTTCTTGTGTTAATAAATATCTCAAAAAGAGTTTTGCTTTACTTATTGTTTTAAAAAGTGTGTTCAAAAGTATTAGTGCACTGCACTCTGACACAAAGCGCGAGTACATTAATACAAAAAAAAGGGCTTTAATCTTATTAAGTTGTAGGGAAAAGACATTTTTATCAATATCTTTGCCTTCATTCCTCCAGGATATGAAAAGGTAAAGGTAAGCCTATTGAGAGAGCAGCTTAGCTCAGTCGGCTAATCTGGTGGTAGCCGTTGTGTGTGCGCTGAACCATGGAGACCTGTAGGTCCCTGGTTCAATTCCCATTGTTGCATCTCCCTGTGTTTCAGCTAGAGGGCTGAAATACAAGTTACAATAGCGCAGTCTTTCGGATGAGACGTTTAAGCCGTTGGTCCCATGTGCATTATGGCCCATGTGCATGTTAAAAAAACGCAGTACACTCTTTGGAAAAGAGTAGGGGATTGTCTCCCGGTGTACTGCCCAGTCACCACCAGAGAAGTACGTCCCCACTGGAAATAAGTCTTCTTCTAGACTTTCGTGGGCTATCTTTGGTGTTTACACCGAATAAATCCAATCCAATCCAATTATTGGCGATTACAAGCTCTGAAGCCTGGTTTCAGTACAATTGGTACACGTTATTGCTTACAGCTTTTGGTGATACTGATTGGTTGGTCGAATTGGGAAGCCTTCTTGATTGCGTCTGAAAACACTGTGGCGACAGTATTGCGATTATCACATGTGGCTAGCAAAACATGTTAATTTCGATTAAACGAGTTCGATGAAATGAAACAATTCATCACGGAGATCAAATGAGGTATGTTGTGGCGAAATGGTTTAAGTTGTCGCACAGTAAAGTATTGAGTAAATGAGCTATAAAATATGGGAGCTCAAAAAATTACCTAAAATTCCAAAATTGTTTTTCACTATAGATCAACAGTCCCAAAGTATTAGTTCTGGAAGTGGTTAACAAATTGTTTATTTAACATTATTTTTCATAGTTCATTCTATTAAACAATAATGTATGCACAAATAACTTTGAAAGGCAATTACTCATGAAAATCATGTTTATCTTGACTCTAAGAGTACTGTACTTTCACTTTCCAATAACTTAGGCTGGAAATGTCCAATTTGAATGAATGACCCCACATTTTAAGATCACATACTTAGGTATGTGAAAATACCAATAACTTGAATTTCAATTTTTGCTATAATTATCCATTTTGCCACAACATGCCTCAATCAACTTTAGCTTCCGAGTCAGTAATAGACTGGGCATGGCTTAAGCCTTTTATTCCAAATATGGTATCTCATTTAACGAAATTGAACATGATGCAAAGCAACTGTGTTCAAAGACAAAATGTACGAAAAACCAGTGAAAAACTGAGAACTACTCCGAGGAATGGTCTTCTCATCTAGGAAGACATCTGATAGCTTATATAAAATTAATCTCTGTGGCAATGAGCTAAACTCTGTTTCGAGATATATCTTGTGCATATACTAACTCAGGATTTAAAAGATACTCAAGATATTAAGCGAATATTGATCCACAAGTATAAGAGCAAATATATTAAGTCGAATGTTCCAATGAAGTAAAAAGCAGTCTATTCCGCTCATATAGTGCACTGTACTGTAGTAGACTTTGGGCCAACGACATTTTACGACAACGATACGATACAGATGCGCGCAGTGTTGAAGAATATAAACTATGTGATTATATCCTGTCGTAATCGTGTCTAGTGTAAATGTGGCTTAATATTACAGAGCTTCAAGTATGTTATAACAATACATAGAAAACTCCTTGGTCTGCCTACTGAGGCATGGTGCTATAGTCAAATGTTTGTCTTGAATAATGTACAATTTTTCTATGAATATTACAGAAAAACATGCTGTTATATAATTTTATGTGTAATTGGAAAAGAGTACAAACAATTTAGTTAAAACCGTTTATCAGTACTGCCTTAGAGAATCAGTGCTTCATTCATAATAGATGACAATTCTCAGGGTTTAGTGGATAAAATATCTTTTTTATTTTTATGATGCTCTATTCTGTTTTTTTTTTTCTTGCATTTGTAATGTTCTTTTTTTGTATTTTGAATTTTATATGGCTTTTGATTGCTGAAATAAAGATTTAAATAAAAAAAATTATTAAACATTCCAAAATTGAGAAAACTTCCACTAAGCGGATTGTCCTCTGTTGATCCGACAAGAAAAGGGAACTAAAAAAAGATTGTTTCTGATGGACTACGTTCGAATTACAGCAAACACAGGCCACCTATAACATGACAGATCTAAATACTACTAAAACTAACCCATCCCAGAATTCCTGTTCAGTAAAACACATTAACGTGTAGCGTCGCATCTGTAAAACATATTAATTTCACCTTTTAGAAGCTAAACTTGATGTCTCTTTTGTTTCACACACCGAAGATATATCAGACCTAAATATACAATCGTTTTTAATCGTTTCACTTTATCGTGTTACATAAAGCACATGTTTAGTGGGCTGGCTGACTAAAACGGCCTACGGAGGTACCGTATCATTTTAGTCGGTGTTCGAGTGATTTAGTCGTAGTGCTAGTCGAAGTTCGTTTTAAGAATACGAAAATTGAAATGACATTAGTGGAAAAAGAAGGGCGCCGTGTGCGTCTGGATATACTTAGCTTATACTTTTTTTTTTTGGGTATATGTATGTGTGTATGGGTGTATATGTGTGCATATATGTGTGTGTGTATGTATAATACCGTATGTATATGGTATATGTATGTATATGTATATATGTATATGTATGTATGTTATGTATATATGTATATATATATATATATGTATATAATTATTTATTTGTTTATGTATGTTTTATGTGTATGTATGTGTATATTTGTATTTTTATGAGTAAATTTCTTGTAGTGCTAAATTTGCTTAATTTTTTAGTTTCTGATTGAATATGTTCTATGTATTAATTTAAGACCGAAAATTTTGTTCAAATTTATTTTCTACTGTAGCTCTTTAATGCCTGTAAGATTAGTATATTTGTATTTTTATGAGTAAATTTCTTGTAGTGCTTTGCTTAATTTTTTAGGTTCTGATTGAATATGTTCTGTGTATTAATTTAAGACCGAAAATTTTGTTCAAATGTATTTTCAGTACTGTAGCTCTTTAATGCCTGTAAGATTAGTTTAAGACGTGCTGTGTTTTTCTTATGGATGCACCACTTTTTGTGTGTGCCACCGATGCAAAGGTGCAATTTCGAAATAAATTGATTGATTGATTGAACAGAAGGGCACTCTGAACGTTGGGCACGAAGTATAGAAAACTTGCATGGTTAAAAAGAAGGGCGCCGCCTACGTTGGGCACGATTTCCGCCTCATTTTTACAAAGCGAGTGCTCTCTTGTATTTCTAGTATCTTTGCCGTTAGCAACTTCAGTTTCGTTGGAACGTAATCGCGCGCGCATCGCGGGGTTCTAAGCGCAGAGCGTAGATGCAAGAAAAGAAAGTTCATTGGTTCATTTTTCTATAATCTTTGATCTCGCATCTTGCTCATCTCAACGTGTGTCCGAATTTCTACATGATTTGCTACATTTCCATGATTTTCATTACAAGGTTCTAATTAAAATTAGGCAGTAAGTTATAAGGCAATTATTATGATGTACAGAATTCTTCAACGATGTAGATGCTATCTTACGTTTCTGTTCATTTAAATATACAGACCTGTCACTGGTTAAATCTGTAGACCTAGGTTAGGCCTAGAACCATTAAAAATTGTATTTAAATTAAAACATTAAATTACTCGTATAAATCAAGATCAATAAGTTATCAATCAACCTCCAAAAAATAGGAGACATAAAAATTGTAATAATTTGCAGACACTTAAAATTTTTTCGAATACCAGCCAAATTGAGTTAATGAAATAGGGCCTATAAATTTTAAATACTATACTGAGCATAACAATATTGTTTAATGGGTTTGCCAGCACAGGCATTTTATATTTAAAAAGTGGTTTGTTTTCATTGACTTCTCCATCCAAATTGTGACATTATTGTTCACAGGAATGGAAAGAAAAAACAAAAGAGGAGAATTGGATGTTGCGATGAAGAAAGTAAGACGTTCCGCTTCGAACATTAACAACGAGTTCGATGAAATGAAACAACTCATCACGGAGATCAAATCAACTTTAGGCAGCTTCCGAGTCAGCAATAAAACTTGGCCTAGGCTTAAGCCTCCTATTCCAAATATTATGGTATCTCATTCTAACGAAATTGAACAAGTGACGTCCTTTTCAAGACAAAATGTGCGAAAAGCCACCGAAAAACGGAAAAC
Organism: Anneissia japonica; assembly: GCF_011630105.1. NCBI lineage: Eukaryota > Metazoa > Echinodermata > Crinoidea > Comatulida > Comatulidae > Anneissia > Anneissia japonica. The sequence goes on from NW_022711326.1 coordinate 435,906, forward strand.
AACAACTGCGAAGAAAGTGTTATCAACTAATACAGAATTGAGAAAAGTTCCACCAGGCGAGTTGACCTCTGTTGATCCGACGAGGAAAAGCGGACCGCAAAAGTTTGTTTCTGATGGACTACTTTCGAATTACAGCATACACAGGCCACGTGCATCATTTAATGAAAGATCTAAATGTACTACTAGAACTAACCCATCCCAGAATTCCAGTTCAACAAGACACATTAACGCTGAGCAAACCACCAATCTTCGGAGCAACCAATCCCTTGACAGAAATTTTTCGGGAATAGACGCATGTCATCAATCAAAATCGGAATCATTCGGAATCAGTCGCTCATCGAATATGCTATCGGAAATTGATAAATGTTACGATAAAAAAGATTTCTTAGATTCTAATTTACAAGGCAACGATACGCGGCAGTGTTGCCAAGAGCAACGTTCAGATTCTGTTGAAAATAAGCCAAACATAAGCAGTCGATCTTTAACAAGGCTTTCTATAGTTTATATTATTTTTAAAGAACACTTTTTGTGTCAAACCAGGTTCTTGCAGTCTCTAATCATTATCATATCGATCATGGTTTTCCGACTAATTTCTTTATTGTGCAATTCAATAGAACGACAGACTGATTGCCAATTGTTAGGGGGAGCTACAAATCAATGGAACTTTGGTTTGAAGTTTCGACATACGGCACCTCCGCCAACTTAGGGACAGGGGCCTGTACTTCCGTGGTAGGAGGACAAGCCTGTAATAAGCCAGGTTATGCTTAGGCCTACTTTGTGATTAATAACATTTCTGGTAATCAAAGTCAGTAAAACAGTTAACATAATCGTCCGTAGCTTAATAATTCAAATGATTGTAAAAGTTTTCAACGTTTTTTTCACGTGACTTCACTTTCATAAAGATTATTGACATCCTCAGTTGTCTTATTGTTTAAACAACACACAATTCATGATTTCGAAAAATGTCAGCGTAGCAAAACCAATCGTTGTCAGCAGTGTAAAGATAGAGTTATAACAATAAATGTTATATTCACTATATGTAAACTATAATAATATTCACTATATTGATT
>NW_022711326.1:439188-446052 GCF_011630105.1 Anneissia japonica
TATATATATATGGCATATTAAATATACATTAATAAAATGGGCGGAAAACACATCAACAAGGTAATGTCAAATACGAGTCTAACGTCCATTTTCCTATGGATTTTCAATCGTATATCACCGCCGGATAAAGACTAAACATTGTTGTTCATGTATAAAATATACCGGTAACCAAACACTGACAGCACCAACGTCTGCCATTACTGTAGCTTGGAAGGCATTTACAAAGTTCAACGATTGTTGTTGGTTGCTAGGCGATGATGCTAACCCTATGAATGGGACGGCGGAGGAGACGCAGCTTAGTGGTCGTAAAGCGAACGTCGCTGAAGCACTCAGTGACCAGACCACCAATTGTAACGTAAGACAAAATCAATATCCCTAAACACCAACCCTGGGATAATGTACTAGTGAAGTAGACTGCGTTATTGTTATTCTAATTCACGGTAGGGCCTACATGACAACCGGTTATATTATACGTCAGGCCTACTTTTTATTAGCCAGTAAACTTCAATCTTAAACTGTTGATACAATTGCAACTCAAGTTTGGACATCATTTCCAGCAATGCAGCTCCATTCTAAGACTTTTAAAGATTTTTTCCCCTAATATTCAAAAACGTATGGCTGCGCCGTTGAATCTGCCTCATGTACAATATACCTTTTATGCTTACTGTTTTTATCGATATCCTTTGTCCCTTATTGTTTACAATTTCAGATGCTACATTCTATCGAATAATAAAATAATATAATTTATATTGTTCATATAACACATGGTTCCTAGGCACTTTACACAGAAAGTATATAGGGCCAACTTATAAAAGAAATAAAATTAATAAATTAGAATAAATCAATGACTGTTCTATTTAATCCCCCCCCCCCCACCGACCCCCTTCACACGCTGCTTTTAGGTAAAAGTGCTGGTCGTGGACATGCGCAATTTCAGTAAGTTTATTTTGCTGGTTCCTTCGGTCGAAACTGTTACTGGATATAATCATGGAGGAAATATATTATGGTATAATTTAGGAATAATCGAGCCTCTAAGTATGAGTATTTTTACTGATGGAGTTATAATGTGATTAGGCCTACGAGTTTTGTTGTCGGAGACATTCATTGCTGATATACGGGATTTACACATTTGATGGGTTTGGACAGAAATGAGGAATTGATGTGTTACAGTAGATACCACACCGTATCCATTGGTATTGTGTTCCTTAATTAGTTTGCCGGCCTGAATTAAAAAGCCCGAGTCATACAAAAAGTAGGAACAAAAGACGTGTAGGCCGAATGCAAAATTAAAAAAAACAATTAAGAATGCTCTTGGAAGAAATACAATTTAAAACATTATTGGTTGCTAGGCTACTGTGACTTTTATCTGTACATTAATTGAATTGACAACGGGTTTTAAGCTGGGGTTATAGATACACTCTATCCGGAGGAGGATTACAAGGTGATAACAAAAGGTTTTGAACCTTTAGCCTACTGCCGTATTGGCCTAATTTTTCTTTTGGGCCTACATGGTAAGCATATACTGGGTCTGTGGGTCTGCCATAAAATACGATTAAAAACATATGTAGCAGGCACATCATAAGGTTTACGACCAACGTGTGAGTAGGATAAAGAAATATGATTTAATAATCACATAGATAGGGTCACTAGTAGAAAAATATCTTTACATCAAGGTTGATCTCCTTTTCTAAATAATAGTGTTGAAATACCTTCATGTCATATACTCATTTGTTTTATTTTCTCATGCGGATTAATCTGAACTCCCCCACTCAAACATAAACTCAAAAATATGCCGAAAGTATCCTCTGGAAGATCTATATCCAAGCTAAAAAACTATTTCTAAAGAACTCACGCAGTACAGACTGTTAATGACTGCGTAATTCTGTAACTCCCATGTTAAGAGCACAGCCAGTAGGTCTGATGAAGCTGCTGCCGCACCTCCGGAAACATACTTGTGAGCTAGTATAACGAGCTAAAATTCGTCAATATTTAGAAAACAATGTGTCAAGCTTTGTTTGTTTATATCTTGGTTAATTTGTTTTATAGTTAATTAGTTACTGAGACAAACGTCGAGGAAATACTGACCAAATATTTAGTGTAGTGCTCCATAGATTAAGACAACATAACAAAATATTTAAATAGGCCTATACATTCAAGTATGCGAGTAAGTTCACTCCACACTATGTTCAATGGTGGCTCAAGATAATTAGAAGGTGGGTGAAAGATAATTAGAAAGAGGGCATCAAAACTTAAAGCTTGCTTGTAATTGATGCCTTTTCAATCAATCTTTGAATTGGTAATTGTAAAAAAAATATATATGATAAAGGAAATTGATTGATTAAAAATTTATTGTGAAAGTAAAGCCGTCCGACAGGGGAATGGCAAATTTCCTACCGGGAGACCAGCAGGGCCAGAGGAAATCTTTGGGGTGGGGGGGTTGTTTTCGATGGGCTAATTCCCCTCTGGAAATAAATCCTGTGTTGGGATTTAGAGGGTTATCCCAGATATCAACAATGATGACTTGCTTGTTTTCTCATTTTTGTTTCTCTGTTTATTGTTGTTCCGATTTTGTAATGTTGTTCATGTTGATACCGAATAAATCAAATCAAATCAAATATAATCTAAAAAGTGAAGTGTTTTCTTTTGACGAGTCATTAAGGGTTAGGTCGCCGATCAGGAGAGGCTTTAGACTTTCTTCACTGCCATTCAGCGGAGGTGCCATCATATCTGATTGAGAGCCGTACTGACCAAGTTGCGCCCTGACAAACTAAATAGGGCCTACCATGTAGCGGTGCTGTATCAGAGGTTAAAATGTTTGCCTTCCAATCTCAAAGTCAGCGGTGGCAGCAGGATTTGCCCGACGGAACGTCCGAGGTGTCCGACGGGGGCGGGGTGGGAGGGCGATGTCCCCGACGAAAAAAGTAGGCGTGATGGGTCGTCGCTCAAAATCCCTCGGAAGTGTCCAGGGGGCGTGAAAAATATTAAAATTTAGAGGTTTCCGACAAAGGCTTATTTAATTAGTTTTGGGGTCTACTAATGTAAAAAATACATAGGCCTATACAATTTTTTCTACCCGACGAGTGGTTTTTCTCCCCGACGGGGCCCTGGCCTTCCGCCCCACCCCACCTGGCGCCACCCCATGCTCAAATTACTGGGTTTAACCCCACTCCCCAAGCCTCATAATGAACTAGTTAATAAAAATCACATTATGGATGATTTCAACAAAATAAATAGGTTATCATTGTGCTTAGCCTCATATATATATGGTTCATTTTAAAGATTAAAATTTTAACAATATTCTATTTCTAGTGTAAAAAAAAACAACCATGAACAAGAATCAGTTGAAATACGATGCCGCTGAGGACTACCCCAATTTCACGGGGCACAAAAGTCTGTTGGCTAAGTACCTCACCTTAGACATGTACAAAAAGCTGAGGGATGTTACAACATCAAGTGGATATACTATCGACAAAGCTATCCAGAATGGAGTCGACAACTCCGGTAAGATCTTCATACAAATTACCTCGTTACTCTCGTGCAACTGACGTCATAACATGTCTTGGGCAAATTGATGAATTATTCTCTATGAACATGAATGTAGAAACCAATTGAACTTACTTTGAATTTATGTTAAGACTGTAAAATACGATTTCTCCAGTGGCGGATTCAAGAAGGGTCAAGCCGGCCCGAAAACCCCCCCCCCCTTTAATTTTTCAAAATTATAAGAAAGTGGGAAAAAAGAAAAATATATTCAAATTTAAATCTGAAACCCCCCCCCCCCTTTAATTTTTCAAAATTATAAGAAAGTGGGAAAAAAGAAAAATATATTCAAATTTAAATCTGACAGTGCCATTTCCGGCAATATAGAGATGCCATAATCATAAATTTTCTTATTGCCTCAATTGCCTTATTATTACCTCAATTCCAACCCCCATCCGTGAAAGTCCTTCCCTGTGTCCCGCTATTTCGAATTCCTGGATCCACCACTGGTTTCTGTTTCTGTCTGTTATTAAACTTATATCGTTTAGGTTCATAATAACTATGTGTACTTTCATTTGACATGATTCTAGATTTCCATCTTGGTCTTCTGGCCGGTGACGAGGAGACTTATTCTGTCTTTGGTGATCTCTTTGATCCCGTAATTGAGGAATACCACAACGGATTCAAGAAAACGGGTACGAATTATTCATTTATTGACTATATTAATGTATATAATATTACGATAATTTCTTACACTTTATAGACATCCAGAACAGATTATATGCATGGACCTAGGCGGAAACTTGGTTAGACATGAGAACGAAATATAATGGATACGTGCGCTACAAATCATATTTATCATTATTTTATTACAAATATTTATTATTTCATTTCATTTAATTTCATTTTCACTTATTGTTATTATTATTAATACAAACTTTTTCGATGGATGCATTGCTTATATTTAGATGTAATATAATGTCACATACTTTGGAAGATGTCTTAAAACATGTGATGATTTGATATAGCACAATTATAGTGTTTATTATTGATTGTAATTTGCGGTACACCAAGTGGATGGTTCTCCCGACGTTCCGAATACATTGCTTTATTCGTGTTGAGGTAAAACCCAGCTAACAATTTTACGTTATAATAAGTACGTTCAGTTTGGTGCACAATACGTTTTTTTTTTTGTTTTTTGTTTTTTTTTGTACGGAAAACCCATAAATATGTATTATAACTTAATTTCACAAAACTTTATTCACGTTGCAACGTTGTATTAACGCCATTTTCTGACAAGGCCTACCTAACCAAAACGTTCGCGAGCCTTATGCTTAATAACGTGTTGTGGTTCCTAGTAAGATTAATATCATCGTAAGTGCGGTGTAAACAGTTAGAAGATCGTGATGTGACACCGCAATACAATAAATTTGTATTATTGTATTGTAGTCGTGGCTGCTATCGAGGTAAATACAATCCCACTTAGGATTTAGGGGTTGTAGTCCTAAAACTGACTCATGCGCATTTCAAATGATTATGTTAATGTGGGACAACTACGGTATATAATTTATAAATTTTATTATCATTAAGATTTATAACTTTTCATATATATTGGGTTATTTATTTCTTTTTAGATGATCCAATTAATATTAATATATTGGATACAGATGAATTTTTTCAATGAATATTTTTTATATAATTACTGTATTACGTTTCAAAATTGGACCCTGAATGTTCTGAGGTATATGACAACGTCGCATATCTGGTGATAGGCTGTGAAGTGGCTTGGGCTATGTTTCAGCCATAGGTATATCGCTGTATTTGAGGTGATTTCAGTTTTAAAAAAGAAAAAAAAGAAAAAAAAGGAAAGAAATTAATACAGTTATTGACTCAAAGAGCCCCCATACATTACAATACATGCAAATATATATTATAAATACGTCTATTATAAACATTGTGAAAAATAATTAGAATGCCTATAACAGCCTGTATAATATAATATTAATTTAATTTAAGGTTGAAATTATCTGGTTTGAACCATGGCACAGTGTGATAATTTACACATGCGAATGGACAATATTTGTTCAAGAGATTACTCGCTCACTTGGAAACATGGTCACAAGTTGACGAGCATATCGATTGCCGAATTTTGCACCTATCATTTTTTGATTGAGTGAGGATTCCAAATATGACTTGATCTACAGTGCGCCGACTTGCCTCGCGCAGGAATCTCAGTTACATAATGAGTATGCAAACCATATTATCTTTAGCTTTATACATGCTTGTGTGGCGGAGAGGTCGCGTGTGACGTTGCCTAATTTGGCATCTTGAACGGCGAGTGAGGAATGGATGCGGTGATTGGATACTGAGGTTACTTATCGTAGCAGACGATATTTCTCTACTAAGAAAACAGCCATCCTTAACACATTAGACATTAATAGTAAGATTATGGATGAGTCTAAAACACATATTTTGTCTGCGAATTCAAGGTAGTTTAACACATTCAATTTAAATAAACTTTACAATATACTAATTGCTATCTATTTGATTAATGTATCTAGCAACTAGCCTAGTTTATTTATCGTGTAAATTAATCAGGAAATATTTGAGTTGATTGATTTGAATTTAGTGTCTAAGATCGTGAATTAGGCTTATGTCCTCAATTTGTCCATTTACGAACAATTAAGGAGCTATATGAAATAACTCATTAATATGATCTACTCATTATATCTCCTTAAATTGTTTTAAATCAGTAATCAATAGTCAAAAATAATCAATCAAGTAAATATGGTAATCAATATGATACTAGAATCAATATGGCACTGTGCGCTTCAATTCCACTCCCCAAACGTCTAAGAGACGTTAGAGAGCAGTGGTGGTCCCAAATGATCATCTCTCCACTGTCAAGCCTCAGAGGCTTGTTACTAGCAAGATTTCCATTTAGATGGCTACTTAAATGTTAAGCTCCTCACTGCCCAGGCCTCATGAGATTGGGTTATCGAGCATTCACGAGCCTCTTAAAGTGCCTTGGTTATACTGTAGTAGAGCAACGTGGGCCTCAATTGATGATTTGTTTTTCTAATGACAGCCAGGTTGTACCTGAAGTGTGCCATCTACTTGTCCTTTGACATCATGCAGCCTCGGTATTCTATGAATTTCTAGTTTCTGACGGGAGCTGAACGCCGTTTAGTAGCAAATTATGAATATGAAATTAGTTATGTACATGTATTATAAATTCTGATAATATCAATATTAAATATGCAATTCAATACTGTAATAATCATATGTATTGTTAATATATTTTAATAGTCATTAATATCACATAGACATTTAGTTTTTACCATTAGGCTTACATATATATATATATATATATATATATATATA
>NW_022711326.1:446285-447639 GCF_011630105.1 Anneissia japonica
TATATATATAGTAAAAAGTATACAGTGAAATTGAATAATAGAATTTTAAAGCGATCCCCAGATAGACATAGACACGGTGCATCTTTCATGATGAATAAATTTCATAAAAGGCTTGAGGAATGTATCAATGTATCAGCAGCTGCCATGTTATTAATAACATAACTTAGGAGATTAGTGCCCTGTATCAGACACATTCAATATTTCTTGATGAAGGCATGCCGTAAGTTGAATCGGTTTTTGTTTCTGCAGCCTGTCGTTCAATGCTAGATAGGTCTACTTGGGTCTATTTTGTCGCATGTTCTCCCTCCAGTGGATCTTTCCGCAGTGGCAATCAGGCCAGGAATACGCACTTTGTGCACAAGCACGTGTTTACGTACTTTCAGCTGTTTTTTAGGACCGTCTTTTAATATCCAAGTGGCGGGGATTAGTGAAATGGTTCAATAAAGACCACCGCTTTCCAACCGGGGCTTTCATGATCTTTATCATCTAAGAATGATACATTTTAAGAGAGTTACTTTACAATGATATACAGGATCCGATTCCAAATATCTCTATTGCCTTCGAATCTATGATATTAAAACGTCATTGAAATCTGGCATATGCATATTTGGTTATGTTAAGCATTATTTTCATATTAATTAGGGCTTACTATCGTTTTATTATATTCTGTCAAAGTTGAAAGTGAGATATTTCGATTGTTAATCCGTTAGAAGTGATTATTTCGCAATTAAATATTCCTGTTTATCACCAAATTAAATATATTTCCTGATAGCATTACGGGCCATGCTGCACGTACACCATTACGCTACTTGCTGAAGTGGTTTCAATATTGCCTTTGTTTTCCGTGTTTAGAGCTGGGATTGCTATCATCATGGTTTGCCTAATGTTTACTCTACTTTAATGTTAAGTTAAGGTCTGCGATAAACCACACTGTTTGAAGTGTTTGCACAAAGCGTTTAATGTTGACTAAATACAAAGTATTAAGTATTGCGCACCCGTCTCTCAGAGACGAATAGGCTATACTGTATGAGTTAACCTTCAAACAGTCTCGCTATCAATCCAGAGAGGTGTATGAGAGATATGAAACACCATAGGGCCTGCGCCTACCAATGTTTAATTGCCTTGATATCATTTTCTGGCATAATTTCTAGACGGTATTAAAAGTAATAATTTCCATGAACGGCTTCATCCATAATAATGAAAGAGATTTAGTCTTTCTATGCTTCTTAAAGAAATGTGATTGGGTGTACTAATTTCTTTTCATACCTCCATGGTATGATACAGAGCAGGGGCGGGTTTTTTTTGGGGGGGGGCCTGGCCCCGGTCCCCCTTTTGGGAGGTAAAAAAAGGGGAG
>NW_022711326.1:447653-471751 GCF_011630105.1 Anneissia japonica
AAAAAGAAAAAAAAATGATAGCCCACAACGCATCAAATGTTATTTTCGGGCGTCTACAACACAAAAATTTCGATCCCCCGGGACATTGTTGTCTCGATCGGCCCAAATTTCGCCCCCCCCCCTTTTTTTGGACATCTCTGGATCCGTCCCTGCAGAGTGCGTTGTTATTTACTTATGCATCAGGTCGTGAGAGGAAACCAACCAAAGTGAGAAACTGAGTGGGTAACCACCAGTGTTTGCAATGTGGCCTTGCTAATGTGTCAAACTATAGCACTACCTGTATAAGTAGTCATCAGTCAACATCAACTTGTCCAACAATAACTCAAAACTAAATAAATAAAGATTTTATATATAAACAATACTATTTATTTAAAAAAATCGTCATTGGTCGTTTTGTCCATTGGTACCTACCTCGGTTTTAAGTAACCACCTTATACACTTTATTTCTTCAAATTGAATGACTTTGGCATAATCATGTTTCTTTGATCGATTTTTAAGCTTACTGTTTAAATAGGATTTTGATATTGTTCTCTTGTTCAGATTTATGCCATTAACTTGTCTTGCTTTATGTGTCTCATTTTTATGCTTATTCATTTTTTTCAAAATGTTATATAATGATGCAATTCGGAGTTTTACAGTGAAATTATTATTTTTGAATAGGCCTACACTTGGAAAGAAAATTAATCCATAATACAGGCCTAAATAAACTCTTTGGTATTTTCCATTGAGGAGCTTTATGCAAATAATTGCCTTTTAGGGTTATTCCCGATGTTATTTCGTGTACCGTACTGAACCGCTCATGTATATTTTGAGTAGTAAGTTAAGATGGTGTATATTGAATAACGTATTAATAAAAAATCAAAGGCGTAATCACCATGTCTTCAAAACTAAATTCACTTTCTTTGAAGAGTCAAGAAGATGCTTACTATTGATTACTGTACTGACATCTCGTTTGCCCACTTTCACTACGTCCTTACGTTTAGGGAAATCGTTCGAACGACTTAACAATATTTTAGCAGGAGCGCCGAGTATGTAATTAAGCAATTTACGACGAGAACATTATAGGCTATATCCTGATTACCTATGTGATCATCTTAATAATTATAAATGGATCCACAATTACTATTATATATATAATATATATATTTATATATAATATGTATATATATATATACATATATATAATATAGGCCTATATAGGCCGATATATAAATTAAAACATACCGTAACAGAATAGGAACCTGACAAAGAAAGAAAAAAAACTCAACCTCAACCGGGACTCGAACACAGGATTTTTCGCATTCATGGCGAACGTAATAACCACTTGACCACGAAGGCACTGTGGTGACTCAAGCGTTCGGTAGAAGCTGAATCCCCTTCGTTCTTTTAACGTGTCTGACGTCACGAATTTGATACTGTATATATAGCAGTAATATCGCACGTGGTCAAACTAGTCAGGGATCCATATATGATAGATAGATACTTGCACAGTATATGTCCCTGTGGAAGTTTTTATCTTATATTAATAATACTTTAGCCTTTAATAATATATATATATATATATATATATATATATATATATTTCACAATAATAGTGCTTGAATGGGAAAACAAAAATGGTAAAGAGTTTGTATTTTTACACATATCAAGATGTTTTTCCATTTTCAAAAAGCAATCGCACATGTTTCAATTATGGTAATGGCTCCGTCTTTTACTAATAAATGCTGAGCATAAATTGTAGATATATAATTGAACGTGATTATTCAATACATGACCAAACAGCAAATCGTTAATGCAACACCGGTCACATGACTTTTTAGTTTCCGTAGCAATAATGTCATTCGTTGTGTTACTGCACGTGTGACGTCGAGTGTGCTGGTGGTGGGACTAGAAATCGAACTGATGATTATTATTTTGGAAGAAAATAGATATTATATTAGGTTTTTATTTATGTATTCAAATGAATTATTAACATGTAGTAATGCGCATCGAAATAAAAAAATTAGCTTGGTTGATGTTAATTTAAGTATATTTTTTGACATTGTATCGCAAAAAATCGCCAATTTGACCTAAGGCATCTTCTTCAAACTACTATTAGGCCTAGGCTTGAAAAATCATTTTTGCAAGTACTGGACAATATGATAAAGTACATTAATAGCATAATGTGTTACATCGATCTTCATTCATAAAGGGATATAATTATGTTAATAATGCTGATGATATTTATGCTGATGAGTAAAAGGCGTAGGCCCTAGATAGTGTAGGAAGCTAGCGAGGAGTATGTTATTGATGATAATGATGATGATGTTCATTGTGATAATGATAAGGATGGTGATAATAACAATAATGAACACAACGACGTCGATGATGATACTATGATTATAGATAAAGTGAACTCATTGCTATTAATAATTATATGACTTGATGATAATTTTATATGTTGATAGAGAGGCCAATGAATTTTGTTGGGATACTATTTTAATTGCCATGTCAATCGTAACTAGGATAATTTATGAAGTACAAGATAATGCAAAGTGCTATATTTTTCGTGACTACGCCTCACGGCGCAATCAAAACACGACCGTACAATTTACAGTTCTCAAATTTCCAACATAATGAGATTCCTACTAATGTAGGTAGTTCTCAACAAATACTACGCGCGTCATCATCAAGCCATTTAAAATGCGTTCATTTGCATCCTCCCATTCGGAAGACGGTGACGAGGTCAGGGGTCGAATAAAAATGGAAAGATGGTTACAATCACACGGTTGTCCTTATCTTTATCGTTTCCAATTACTTATGCTTATAATCTAATAAGCAACATTGTAAAAACGTATTAAAATAACTTGCGATCATGTTATCAGATTTCATCATCTATATTCAGGTCCAAAAAAAAAATTATTGTGTCGGCCACGCCCGACCGACCCAAATTTTACGAAATTAAGGGTCGGCATTTCATTTATTAATTTTTTTTACAACAAACAATATTTTTTTATGAGCAAATAAGGTTGAAATAGCCTTGGCGAGGCTAAGGGGCCAAGGCCAGCCTATTTTGCTGGATGGTAGGCGATGCGAATTCAAAATGGTTGTATCATTTGTGTTTATGTTTCTACTTTTTTAGGAGTAAACACATATTTGGTTGTAAAAAACGAAACAAAAAAAAAACAAAAATCTCGAGATGCCGGGTTAGGTATTTATATTATACAAATTCAAATGGCAATTGGAATATAGTGTTCTTGGTCGAAATAATGGATCCGACCTTTTCGCTAAGCACCGCTTCTTGTATATTGTTGCTAAGGTCCCACAAGACGGCAATAGGTAGTTTTCGCCGCACGACGTTAACCCAACATGCAGCGTGAAAGCTCCGCCCCTTTTGTAAACAAATCAAAATACGCATGCGCAAACCCGTAACTAACGTACGTCGAATCCTGAAAGTAACGTATTCCGCAACGCAAGATGAATAAATTATGACTTCATCCGTTAACGTTAAGGTTAACGTCGTGCTTCGAAAACTGCCTAGTGTTGAAACCATGGTTGAAACATACACGCAACACGTGCGTTTGTGGGACAACGCGTGTGCTTGTTGGACACGCGCGTATTTTGGCACTGTTCTGATTGGTCAGTTGTAGAGGAGATTTTGTATTTTTGTAATTCAGTGATTTCAGTTGCTTCCGTAACTTTTTAGTTCTTCCTTATATTTTTCTGAAATATCACATTTTAAACGTTGTTTCCTTATCTTTCCACGTTTCTTTATCTTTTCTATTTTTTTTTACTTTAATCAAAAGAGAATCATGAAGCCTGATAGATTCTAAAATCTCACCATCCGTCTATGGTTCTTAAACGATATGGTTCCGGATAAAAATAAATTTCCGAGACACGTTCACCAAAGGTCGTTAACCAATCTCACCATCCGTCTATGGTTCTTAAACGATATGGTTCTGGATAAAAATAAATTTCCGAGACACGCTCACCAAAGGTCGTTAACCATTTATATATGTACACAGACAGATCAATGTGCCATGAGAGTTCTGTGAAAGTCTCATTTTTATTATTTTAATTAGCATACTGTTATTATTATGAATGAGCAACTCGAGATGCCGGGTTAGGTATTTATATTATACAAATTCAAATGGCAATTGGAATATAGTGTTCTTGGTCGAAATAATGGATCCGACCTTTTCGCTAAGCACCGCTTCTTGTATATTGTTGCTAAGGTCCCACAAGACGGCAATAGGTAGTTTTCGCCGCACGACGTTAACCCAACATGCAGCGTGAAAGCTCCGCCCCTTTTGTAAACAAATCAAAATACGCATGCGCAAACCCGTAACTAACGTACGTCGAATCCTGAAAGTAACGTATTCCGCAACGCAAGATGAATAAATTATGACTTCATCCGTTAACGTTAAGGTTAACGTCGTGCTTCGAAAACTGCCTAGTGTTGAAACATACACGCAACACGTGCGTTTGTGGGACAACGCGTGTGCTTGTTGGACACGCGCGTATTTTGGCACTGTTCTGATTGGTCAGTTGTTACGTTTGATTGACACTCCGGAAAGGTCTATTATCTAGGCTAACGTTTCGAATGGAAGCAAAGAGTATGTTATATACTCTTTGATGGACGTTAATACTGCACATCAAGTTCAAGTTTATTAAAAATCACATTCGCAGCTAGTAGTTAAATTGCATATCATTTATACATAAAAATAAAATAAAGTAATTATAAATAAGTATAAACATACATTTCAATCGGTATTCCTTAAATTCTTGGTTGAAAAAGTGCATCTTGTATCTTAATGATGATGATCATACGACAAACAACCCATACCTCACACCCAACCCAACATCTATTCGAATTCCTGGATCCGCCACTGGATTAGTACGAGCATAATTTGTTTGTGTTGTGGTAGGCCCACCTATATCATAAATCTTTAATGCATCCTATTAGGCAATGCTAATGGGATGCATGGTATCACATTACATTTCTTCATTATGGTTTTGCAGAAAATTTTATAGCTGTCTTCCGATCTTATAACACAACATTAACGTGCAACTTCGGTCGATGAAAAAATACAATCCCGTCATTATTCAGCATAAAATATTACTTGTACGCATGTTTGCGCTTTATTGCACATAATACCTCGAAATGATTCACCGATATGTAATGAAAAGATTAATCCAAATAATTCTTTTCTAAAATGAAAATTGGTAATTCGTATACGGTACAAAAAACAAAGATATACCGTAGAGTACAATAAAATAATATCGTCGCCATGTTGCAGGCAAAACCCAGTTGGATTAGGTCCATGGTCCTGCACCATAGTGTGCATTAAGCTTACTGAAGTGATTCTGGTAATGAGATTGATCGTCTGCTTGGCTTCATCTTTTAACCATAACCTGGATACGCGACAATCAGATTAACAATTCAATTAAACATTCATAATTACGCAGATGGCAGTTATCAATGTCTAATTGCAAAATCGTTCGCATTTAAAAGTCCTGTATGCCGATGGCTATTAAACAGGAATTGAAACAACCTGTATGTCGGTTGATTAAATATATGGGTGTGGTGTATGGGGGGTGGGGGAATCTTCCTTAAAAAATGCGGAAAACGTCTATACTCACCACTACCACCACCACTGATTCAGTGTTACGTATTTTTGGGCAGGGTACCCTCACGGATGTTTCTCCTTTTAGGGATCATTGTATTATTTTAGATACGTCAAATTCACAAAGCTATGTGAACAGGTATGTCATACTGATGTTTCAGTTGATTTAAACACTAAATTAATGTTTTCTTTTATTCACAGACAACCATATTACCGACTTGGACCCCAGCAAGCTGACCGGACCAGATGAACTCGACCCTAAATACGTTATCAGCTCCCGTATCCGTACTGGTCGTAACATCCAGGGTTACTGTCTCTCTCCATTCGTCTGCCGATCCGAACGACGAAGGATCGAGAAGACCGTTGTCGATGGTAATATCACCTCCTTACAATATAGGCCTATTCATTTAATTTCAATATCTATCCGTGATAGGAAATTTTCCATTACAGTAACCAATTGGCATCTAAATGCCAATCTCGTCATTTTCCTAATTACAATGATATTACAATAAGTTTTTTGAAGTGACAGCACTTTACAAATTACTTACGGCGCCGAGAAGTATAACACCGAACAATGTATCACCACTATTGGCACTAATATTATATATAACGATGAACAGATTATAATTTAGAAAATGGTCACGTGATTATTACATAGGCCTATGCCTTATGGCAAGTTTGTTTATAGTACTTGAAGTGCTATTGAATATCATTAGTAATGTTGATCTGCACGTGGAGTAAAGCTAAATGGACGCCAATATGCATGGAAGTTCTACGAGTAAAATTCCAATATATAGATTTTGGATCAGCCCACGTGAATTCTACCCCCTGAGTAAATCCATAGTGAATTTAGGGCTCTAGGAAGACACATTTACTTCGGAGTATGCTTACCTCAGATCCAAATAGGCCTACTTAATTAGCCATGGCAGGTCATTTCATTTTAAAAATGCATTATGGTTACCTGTTTCATCGTCCATAATACGTATTATTGCTTAAATTTATAATTATCCACTTTCTCTCCGCAGCTCTTAATGCTCTGGGGGGCGAGTTCAAAGGAAAGTACTATTCCCTACTGACCTTGAATGAGAAGGACCAGCAGCAGCTTATTGATGACCACTTCCTCTTCGACAGACCAGTATCTCGGCACTTCACCAGCGGCGGCATGGCCCGAGACTTTCCTGATGGTCGTGGAATCTGGTAAGACAACATATTTATGGGGTGGACGCTCCGACATCATGTATTCATTGGCAATTTATTGTGAATCAACAATAGGCCAAAATAATATTTTAAGTGCCTAGTTTTGTAAGAAGATGAATCCTGCTCAACTAAAATGATCCACCATTACTTCTAAATCATGTCTCGTCTTTCTTTACCCTGACAAGACAAACGTTGTTTCAAATTGTCCCTGAAATAACAAAAATTCAAACTTTTATAGTCTTCTACTCTCCGAATTGCCTGCCACAGTGCCATCATCCACCACGTTGGCTTAGTCAGGTCACAATACAGTATTCTTTTTTGAATTACAGGCACAATGATGTCAAGAATTTCCTTGTCTGGATCAACGAGGAAGACCACACGAGAATCATCTCCATGGAGATGGGTGGTAACATGAAGAGGGTTTTCAAGCGTTTCTGCACTGGCCTAACCGAAGTAAGTCCTAATCTGCATGTCAAATATATTAAAATTAGTAGTTCAATTGCAAGCGATTTGCACATTTGTGTCCGTGTGTTTTATTCAAATTCTTCTAGATTCAGTGCAAACCATTTAAATGGCTAAAGTATCCTTGTTTTGTGCAACTTAAAATTGTTAAGATTACATTAGATTTTGCGCATGTCACCACTATTATCAACTAATGCCAATAACGAT
Source organism: Anneissia japonica (assembly GCF_011630105.1). Classification (NCBI taxonomy): domain Eukaryota; kingdom Metazoa; phylum Echinodermata; class Crinoidea; order Comatulida; family Comatulidae; genus Anneissia; species Anneissia japonica. The sequence continues at coordinate 455,126 of NW_022711326.1, forward strand.
CATTGTTATTCGATTTCTTATCACAACATACATAATTTTTGTTAAACACTGAATAATCCAAATGTAGGTCATCTATGTCTGGCACGTCTAAATAATTACACATTCATATTTCGTCACTAGGTCGAGAAACACATCAAATCGAAGGGCACAGGCTTTATGTGGAACAAGCACTTGGGCTTCATCTTGACCTGCCCATCCAACTTGGGTACAGGTGTACGATGCAGTGTTCACGTGAAGGTACCATGTCTGGCAAAAGACAGCCGATTCGAATCCATCTGTACAAAGATGAGGTTGCAGAAACGTGGAACAAGTAAGTTTATCGTCAGTCGTAATCCCATGCACTTAATAATAAGAATAATAAAACACACAAAAATGATGTTAATACTAGCTGCGTAAAATGTGTTTTTATGTCTAGTGTGCGTGACATACAATTTTTAATTTATATTTTTAACTATTTAATAAATTGTTTTTATCAGGCGGAGAATTCACAGAGTCTGTTGGAGGCGTGTACGATATTTCCAACCTGGATCGTCTGGGTAGCTCAGAGGTACAGCAAGTACAATGTGTCATTAACGGCGTCCAGACGATTATCGACATGGAGAAGAAATTGGAGAAGGGAGAATCTATTGATGACCTCATCCCCAAGTAAACGTTTCATGGCGACAGACGCTCGCGTCTACCAGAGTACTTATGTGACGTAACCTCCACCTATATTTTACGTTAATGATGTTGAACATTGTATCTATGAAATATGAAATGTTTAAATTTTTCACTGCAAACCAACTTCACAAGACAGAATCACGGATGTAAATGATGTTTAATATAATTTGAGATAATTCAATAAAATATTATAAAACAGAGCAGCGGATTTGCCCGACGTGGAAAGTGGGGGTGGTCGGGCAACGCTCAAAATCTTTGGAAAGTGGTCCAGGGGCGAAACCTCTGAAAAGAATATGAAAATTTAGGGGATTCAAAGACTATTTTAATCGATTTTAGAGATTACTACTGGTAATTTGTAGAAAACACAATCAATATTTTTCCCCTCGACAAATTGTGAATTTTTTCTCACCGAAGGGGCCCTGATTTGAAACAGAAAATTGAAGCACAACCACAAGGACCCCCATGGACTGAAAAACAAGAATTTCTATAAAGGTATCTAGAGCAGTCGTGTAAATTTGACAAAATCTTTTCGAGGTTTAAAAAAAAAATTAATATGTATGATTGAAGTGTAGTGTGCGTGTGTGTGCAATATTAATCACAATTATTGTAATGTCCATACATAATATGGGAGGGACTACTCTGATAGCATTGTGCCCCGAATCAGTGTAATTAAACGCCGATTGATCCGTGCAAACAATTGTGTGACAAAAGTTGCGAATAATGATATACCTCCGCATGAAGCGTAGGCTACATAATAATCTCATGTTGATGATAGTATGTCCAAAGAAGGAGGTACAATCAAAGAATGTTGGCACAATCTAAATACTGTGTTGGTAGGAGACGTAATGCACTCTCCTCATCCAGCCTACTGGATTCTTTTTTTGTTACATGTTACCACTGTAGAGTCAGCAATAAAACACTAGTCTTAGAACTCTTGTTTCTTTTCAATTTTTCATTCCTTTTGTGAAATTGAAATAATCACACGAAGTGATATCAACATTTCATTCCATTTTCACATTTGCATAGTAGTAGTAGTAACAATAATCAAAATAATAAGCTGTACTAATAATAAGCAATGCTGAGAATGTGTGTGTCCAATCACAATAGTTAATGCATAGTCTGGGTTCCAGGCCGTAATTTTGGGTTAATCACTCTGTATTGTGCTTAGGTGCGCGCCATACCTAATTTAATCGGCGTCCCATACTCGATAATCAGCCTCTAAATTGATCTAAATTAACTTTATCGTTGGTGGCGCTATCCGGAATTAGAACAAAAATAGTAAGAGACTTGTGGCAAGTCTGCATCCAAACCACCGATCACGGTAATGAAAAAATAAAACACTAAATCAAAATGAAGGGCAATGTACTTGGGTGCCTATCAGTGCTGCAACTGTCTTGGGTCCAATTTGATTTAAATCTCACAGGCTGAAAACTGGGCCAAAGCTTCTGAACCTTCCAGTCAGAGAATTAAACTTAAAAACTGCTGAAATTCAGAATGTAGATTACTACATACAGAGGAGTGGTTGAATTCACTGCAGCAGGGAGGGGGAGGCAGGCCCATGTGACATCATCAGTACTGTTACTGTTGTAGTGGCTCTCTTCTTCGGAAGATACATGGCCGTCATTCACAGAATCCGTTGACAAATCACTGCTGGTGTTTACTTTGAAATCAAAGATTTACCATTATGCTACAAAAAGTATTTCAGTTATCTTTTTACTGGCAGTACAGCATATTTTTATTTTTTATAAAAATTTTGTTAAGGGGTCACAATTACCAACATTTTCACAAGTGTGCAAACAGTATGCTAAGGGGAATGTACATGAAAATGCTGATTCAAAATAACATGCAATATTTAATAATAGATTTTTATGACAAATTATAATGCAACCGTGGATATAGTAGACATTGTTATGCAACAAAATACAATACATTAGTTGACTTCACAAAAAAATGAAGAATGGTTTTGCAAAACCAACATTTCTTATGTACACTTTCAGAGTGGAGGGAGGGGTACTGAAAAAGACTACTGATTGTACACTTGCAAAAATGTTGATACTTGTGAATGACCCCTTACTCAACCTAAAGCTGTTTTTCACATTGGATTTGAATTTGGACCACATTTCCTATAAGCTGAACGTCAGTGTCCTTATTCTTACGTACTGATCCGATTTTCTGATTGGTTTGGTAGGCTTTCTGTTCTGAAACTTCAGATTCGGTGTGAAATCTCATAAAACAGGCAAAACAACAGAATAAATAACTTTAACACAGAACTTTTGTTGTATTCTTTCTTTATTTTTTCCAAAATGATATAAAAAAAAAAAAACACAACAGAATATTTACCAGTTTGGTGTGCAGTGCAGTTGCTAAACCGGTGTAAAATCTCTTCACACCATAAAGCTGGGGGCACACACTACAGTCAACAGTTGACGTAATTTCACAGAGAATGTAAAGCAACAAACAGATCTTTCGCAATGAAAATTTTCTCAGTCTGCCACCAACAATCAGCCATTGTAGCACATCATCTAGCACTCAAAGAAAGTTCAGATGGATTTGTCAGCCAATTGTACAATAATGTGTGTGCCCCACTGAAGTGGATGCCATCTTCAGGTTGAGTAGTCAACACTGCACATGGGGAACAGCACTACAATAAGTTGTCCTCACCCCTTAACATTAACATTATACTTTGGCTCAAAAAACTGACTTGACATCATCAAAGAGCTGCTTCTTCAGTTTGGGGCTCTGCAGTGATAGCATCCATTAACATGTGTTTTGGTATCTCAGAGCCGCGCACTTGTAGCGTATAACATGTATTCTCAACTTTCCTTAAACTTCGTCTCATCGTTTCCATCTTCTGTTTTAACTCACGAGAAGCTGAAGCAGAGCACAGTGAGAAGCCCTCGTATATCTCTCGCATGAAGGACACTAGTTCAAATGGTTTTTTTATGTTTCCATGGCCAATACTATTTATACAGTACCTCATGAGTTCTCCCGTTAGGTCAGCAAGTCCTAAAACATACTCTACTGGGGGAAGCTGTAACTGGATTTGTCTGGTTTCAACCGCTTCAGTTTGTTTCTGATTTTTGTCTTTTTCACTGGTTTCTTCCTGACAAATTCAAACAAATAAAGTCATTGAAGAATATGGTTGTACTTTTTATAGTATTATTTAATAGTATCAAGGAAGTCATGAATTTTATTAGGCTTCTTGTCAGGCCTACTCTAGGCTAGACTCTCTAAGAACTACTGAACTCAGGGGCGGATCCAGAAATGCCCAAAAGAACGGTCAAAAGGGGGCCAACTGGGAGGCAGCACTACCCTAGGGCAATCCGGGGGAATGATCCTGGGAAATTTTTGTTTACTAGACCCCCGGAAACAACCTCACAGGCATTTTGAGTGATCAATAATTTCTTTTTCTTTCCTTCCTTTTTCCCCTTTTTATATTAATTTCCAAAAGATGGTACTTATAGGCTAGACGTATTTAGTATTTTGAATTGAGTCTTTTTGTATCCTATCTCAATAGCATTTTGTATTTAAGAGAGGCTGGGATTGGCTTGTATAGTATACCCGAAGACCTATTGTAGCTACATAAAACATTGATACAATATTATTTATCATTATTATTAATTTACCTTTGTTATTGGAACCTTGAATGTAAGTTTCTCTTCTGTAGTTTTCATAGTTAGTAGTTGCTTATTCAGTATATATTCGTAAAAAGAGATTGCCTCTATGTACTCCTGTAGTCCATTAGTGTAAGCACGTAGGAAGCGGTACGGATCCTCCCCTTCGAGCTCAACAGCGATGCCCTTTAATTTTTTACCAATCTGACAGATTTTTTCATCTGCTTCTTTAAGGATTGCTTCACAAGTATCTTCACTGCAAAACAAGGAAACACAAGAACATTTTAAATTCCAGTAATATTTTGAAAAGAAGCAAAACGTAGGATTTACGACAATTTAAAACGTTTAAAATACTTTTTTTCAGTTTTGTATGTGTAACTGAAATGACAGATTAATGAGAAGAATGAAAGTAAATAAATGAAAATAATAAATATTAAATTATTAAAAATATATACAGTAAATGAAAAGTACATAAATAAATAATGAAATAAACAACTAAATTATGAAAATAAGGCAGAACAACTGACCTACTTATCCTGTGGAGTAAAAAAATGACCCGCTTGCTTTCAATGGTCACGTCACGACTAAGCTTCACCAACCTTTCGTATTTATCATGTTTTTCATCCAGCTCCTTCTGGTAACTTCTAAAAAAATGTTGTTTTTTTTAAATTAATTAAAACAAATCTTTGTGCTTGCATTAGCCACATCCTCTATGTCATACTTTTCATGCCAGAGTTGCTCATCTTTGGAACAATCTTTCTGACAACATTTGTAATAATTTTGATTCTCTTTCTACTAAAAAGTATAAAAAAGATGCCTTTATTTATATTCAGTTTTAATAGTTTAGTTCAACTTGTAATTTTTATTTTGGTTTTTTACTTTTATTAATTTTTTTTCTTTTTTATTGTTTTTTTTATTTCCTTCACATCCAACAGCAAGTACACTCGCCACTTACAGGATGGAATGATGCTGATGAGAATCTATAATTCAGTATAATGTTTATTATATTACATTATATTCTGATTGTAGTGAAAATGTATAAACTCAGCATGCATGTTATGACAAAGGTTATTCATCTGTTGTCAAGCAGGTCAGAAATATCAAGAGGGCGTGTGCCATAATTATGTGACTGACAGATCATATAGCTGCATGATAATAATAATAATAATATGTTAGACATATATAGCGCTTCATGCCTTATATATCTCCACAGTATTAAATTAGCAAGCTACAGTTCATGCTGATTTAATGTGAGGCTATAATTATTGTCTGTTTATTCAAAATATAATACATGTCTCATGTTCTTAGTCGAGAACGGGGCTTAATGAAACATTTTGAAGATTGGTGCTTAATTGAGAAAGAGCTTTTTGAATCATTTATGGTAAGTTGATTTTTTTGATGCTGACAAAATGTGACACATGGTAGTGTCTATTCCTTTAAAGCAATTGTGGTGTTTACTTTAACTAACTTAAATGTCACAACAGATGTAATAAATAACATTAGGAATTTGCATTTGCCCACTTTCCTACAGTAGCAGGTGATGCTCTGCTAATTTAACTCCAGCCTTGGGTAAACTGGCTGAGTTGTTTTTTCAAGTGCTACAACTCTCAACTTGTCGACTTGGTATTATTTGATCTGCCAGTCACCTGTGATGTTTAGCAACTCAGTGGATGTAATTGGGCCAAACCATTTCCAGCTTTATCAGTTATTGCTCAATGGTTGGAACAATCAAATGTTTTTGCATAATGCTAAGAGGCAAATTGAGCTAAACCATTGTTATGAGGGTGGGAACTGTCAAAAAAAAAATATATATATATAGGCCTATAAATAATATTTCCCTTGTAATAAATGTAAAAATGCTGGACTCAGGGTAGTACAAAAAAAATAAGGGTGAGTGGTAGACTGGGTGATAACATTGGTAAACAGCCAATAAGAGTGGATTTTAAGGATGGGCAAGGGGTTAATATTTAGGTAGGTGGAGCACCATGAAAGTAACCTAGTTCAGACTAGGTGGATAAAACTGGCTCAACTCACCGGGTTTATCAACCTGCCAGTCTGAACTAGGTGGCTTACCTCAAGCCGGCTTTAATCGTTGCGGGGGGTCTTGCATTGACTTCGGGTGACGAAATACCAATCAGCATTCAATTACGTACACTGTGAGTGAGTGTACGTTTTGCGAACAATGTTTTGAAACACGTTTCCCGGTTACGGTTCATTATTATGCAAATTGTCGCCTGGCTAAACCCGCTAGTCTGAACGCCCGGGCTTAACTCAAGCCTGGTTTATCTCCAAGTCTGAACGTAGCCTTAGATAGACTGGGTGGAAAACCTCTAGGCTGGGTGGTCCTGCCTATCTCCGTCCATCATAACTACATCCCTTGAATTATCAATTCTAGATTGGCTACCAAGTCCATCATATGTACTTATATGGATTCCCTCAAGTTCTGTTTCATTCTGATTGTAGTAGTAGGAAAAGAGGGATCACAATGTTTGCCTAAATCTTGTGGTCTCTGTTGCACAAACATAGACTTGGGTATAGTGGACCCTCTAATGACTTTTGCCTTATCTATCTTATTGGAAAAAGAAATTCGCTGCCATGCCAACCAAGTCACATCTCAACTTCCTTTACTTGGTGCCAAATATTTCCTACTGGAAATTGGCTAATACATTAAATATTGCACAAACTTCTGACCCAAACACTATCTTGAGAATGAAGTTGGTAACAAAAACACTTGCCAACCAAAAATATTTAAAATGGCAAATCATGTATGAAACAAGTCAAACATGTCCCAATATAAATGTTTTCAATCATTAGACATCATCAGGATAAAAATTGAGGAAAAACAACACTAAATTCAATTTAAATTTATAATCTCTACAAAAGTGTTTATTTTCGTTGATAAGGAGCAACTTAGCTCAGTCAGCTAAACTGGTGGTAGCCATTGTGTGTGCACTGAACCGTGGAGACCTCTTGGTCACCAGATCAATTCCCATCACTGCTCTCCTTGTATTTGAGCTGGAGGGTTGGAATGCAAGTTACGATAGCGCACCGTCTTTTGGATGAGACGTTTAGGTCGTTGGTCCTGTGTGCATTATGGCCCATAACACAGTACACTCTTCGGAAAAGAGTAGAGTATTGTCTCCTGGTGTACAGCCCAATCACAACCAGAAGAACCCAACTGGGAATAAATCTTCTTCAGACTTTTGTGGGCCATCCTTGGTTTTTACACTGAATAAATCCATATTTTCTTTTAAAAAGAAAACTAACTACATAAACACAATCTCAAAGAGTTTTGTATTTTAACAAACGATGCCATACACTTGAAGAGTTTGATATGTAGGCTGACTTATTCTTCCAAGAATATTGCAAATTTTTGTTGCGTAGATTATTCCAAGTTGCGGTGAACAAAGGCAAGCCAATCAAGGACCTATGGTACGAGGGTGAGGGTTTGGAAGTGGGTGTTTCGAATCTCCTTAGTGTGGGTTACAGTAGGGTTACTGTAAACCCTCTAATAGAAGCTCAGTGGGCTTATTCCTGAGAAGAAGCCCATCTTGAATTGAAGCCCCCTTTTTAGTTTGCAAAAGTAGCCTCTGTATAGGTGTAAAAGTAGCCTCAAATACAGTAGTATGCATAGTATGCATTTTTTGAAAGAAACAAGATACTATAAATTAAAAACATGCTTCCTTTATACAATAGTTTAGGTGACTTAATGACGGTAAATACACTCCATGATACAAACTGATGTTACAGTGGCCCTATTTATTGTTTTCTAATAGTAATTCCCAAAACTTACAACATTCATTTTGAAAAGAATCCCCCCACCCTCTTTACTTTGCAAAAGTAGTAGTAGAAAATAAGCCCATCCAAAGGTCGCAAAAAATAAGGAAGACCAGGGCTTCTGCTCAAGGTTTTACGGTACATGCCACTGGAAGTTTGACAACTCAAATCAATTTCATGCTTGGCAAGAGATGCTACACCTACAGTACATTTGAAGAAAACAATAATTAGCAGACATGCAAGTACTGTACTGAAATGTTAAATTAGCTTACCTGAACGCTGCAATGATAGCAGAGTTCTCATTCACATTCACAGCACTTTTGTCTGGTTTTCTACCATGCTTAATATATGACCCATCTTTCTTTCTCTTTTGGCTACCTTCACATATGGTGAAACAAAGAGTAATTGTTAGTTCTTTAACACGTCTTCAGTGGCAGATATGGTAATGTAACACTAATCAAGAATCGAACCCCTAGATTTCTCACAGATTACCAGAGGTTAAATTGGAGGAAAAAATGTTGCCTGTATATGCAGCTTATATGGCTTTTCTCTTTATTGTTAAAAATAATTAAAGCCCCATTCCCAGCAAAATTTCAGTTCTTAGAAAAATCTGATATTCATATGTTATAAAGATTTATAAATATAATACAGAATTGATAGTTTAACTCAATTTAGACATTCCTAAACATGAAAAAAAAATGTAAGACTGAAATTTGATTTTTTTTTTGTGTTCCACACAAAAAATAAATGCGAATGAATCTGTTATGTTTGATTTTGCAATAAAATAGTAGGCGGCCAAAACATTAGCCTAGCAACACTGCTAGGCTAGGCCTAGTCTTACCTCGAATTAGGTTCTGTTATCATACATAAAAAAGGCTGCCATGATATTTTCTATTGCTAATATTGACACTTGTGTGAAACATAATATTTCATTGGAATTATTTCAAATTTGCTAAAAAAAATGATTCTGACCGAGATTTTGACAATTAAACAAACATATCTCAGGCCTACTCAATCAGCCGCATTGTGCGAGATGCAAAGTAAAAACACTGATCTCAGTAGAGAGGGCGCACTTTATTTAGTGTTGGCGCCAGCGGGGGGCAGGGGCACTTGTCCACCCATCAGACAGGCCTGGACCCCCTGTTGCCTGACAAATGACTAGGTCGTCGGAAAAATATAAAAAAAAAATCCAAATAACATTATTATTTAATGCCAATCCCTAAAATTGTGGTCTAAAAAACACTTTTAGGACTAAATTATGCAATAAAAAAACCTCCCCATGAACCCATGAACAGGGAGTTTTTCATTCCGGGACGTCAGCTGAGGCTTCGTCGTCGCCTTGGTTCGGACCCCTACATCGGACATGTCAGACCCCTTGTCAGCAAATTACTGACGCCACCGCTGAATTTATTTATCGCTCACGATCATATCGACGATGTAAACAGTTCAGTAAAACAGACTAATTAATGTTTTAATTGTGGGATGAATTAAAAAAAAAGATCTTACCATGAGAATTCATGGCATTCGTGGGTGAGACAAAAAGAATGACTTAGAAGATAAGAATGCGGCGGGTTTACGAAACAATTAGCCTGCCTACCTCCTTTGCTCATCAGTATAAAATATACACAAAAGCCAGAGCATTCCAGTGAATGCGATCTACAGTCATCAAGAAAATGGTAATCTCCTATGAAAAAGAGTCTATTCATCATTTTTTTTTATCCTTTTGTATAAAACTAAAATTTATGCCAATATTTTTCTATGGTTTATAATAATTAGAGAAAATGCATATGTATTTTTTCTACTAAAATTCAGAATAAAAGTGGGTCTGATAGCCCACACTAGATGAACCCGATCGTCTAGAAGGTGTGGGCCCGATCATTTGTCCAGGGTATGGTCTAAGAAGCCGCAAGCAGCACTTTCACACTGCACCGCACATGTTCACACACTCACTGGCAACACATCCAGACGTTTGGACTCTGCCAATAGGCCTTTTCCACGAATCTGTAGACATCTTTGTAGGGATGACAAACATTACCAACAGAAATAAGTTAAGCTTTTGGGCTGATTTTCTGACATCATGTTATTTAAAAAATCATAACTTCATAACGGGGTGTCGTATCCAAAAATTTTTCCAGCAAAATGGTTTTTAAAGACTAGTCCACTATATGATTGAAAAACATTTTTCAATTTTTTTTTAATCATATAGTGGTGTAGACTTTTTTTAAGAACATTTTGCTGGAAAATTTTTTTGGATACGATGCCCCGTTATGGAGTTTTATGATTTTTTAAATAACATGATGTCAGAAAATCAGCACAAAAACTTATCTTATTTCTGTTAGTTACGCACCGCTGATTCGCAATGTTTGTCATTACTTCAAGAGTCTACCGATTCGTGGAAAAGGCCTATTAATCAAGTAGGGCCTAGGTTTAAAAGTAGAAGTGGGCGCTTAGGTTTAACATTAGAAGTAGGCGCCACGGCCTAGCTAGCTAAACTAGGCCTGTCGGTAGGCCTAGTTAGTTAGGCCCTACTACCTATTACTAGACTAGGCCTAGCCTGCCCTGGCCCTGTTATGTTAAACTTAATATAGGCCTAAATAGCTAGGCCTAGGCCTAGGCTAGGCCTATCATTAATCGATAGACATGAGGGGCATAACCAGCGGTAACAAGTAAGTACAGCGGTAAGTACAGTACTTACTATCATAAAGCTAAATTATCATAAATTAATTGCATCATAGATTAATCTTATAAAATAAACTTATCATAGACTTACTGTGTTCACTTGCAGTGTGTTCCGACTTTCTTTCTATGGGGGCTGCCATTTTGATAAACATACAAGTTACTGCAGGTCGAGCCAACGCGGTGAAGCAAGGTGTGTGTCGAAGAAACGCCGAAAGCGTCAACACTAAAACTTCCACTTCCACTCAGTTGTTCACTGTAAGCTCGTTCGCCTACTGTTAACGCAATGAACACAATGTTGACATCCCGGTTAACACATACTACTGTCTTGAATGAATTGTATCTCTTTTGTCGTATTTCCTAGAAAATCGAAATCAACGTTTTCAAAAATAGCCAGTCCTTTTAAGTATATTAATATACAAGCATAATATATATTATAAGAAAAATTAACCTATCAACGAATAAAATAAGTAACATACAACTTGCTAAATTAGATTATTTTGTAAAACTATCGTGAATCAAGCAAGTCCCGTGTGGTCTAGTGGTTAGGATTCGTGGTTTTCACCCACGCGGCCCGGGTTCGATTCCCGGCACGGGAAGGCAGATTTTTTTTTTTTTCCGTATTAGTGTACCTTCTTCCCAATCCCCATTAGTGTACTTTTCTGAATACTGTATGTAATATTTATAAGCAGCAACCGATGATTTTTCTTCATTCCTAAATCATGATATAATACAGAATTGTCCAAATTCCGTTTACACACAACGCATATGTTACTAAAATCCAGAGCACAGTTTAATGGCTTTAATGATGAATGCTGTACATTTTGGAAATTAGTACTATCAAACAATAAACAGGGCCATTGTACATCGATCTGTATCATGGAGTGTATATTAACCAGAGCATTGAATCGCCTACACTACTGTGTAAACAAAAGCGTGTTTTAATTTATTTTCGTTTCTTTGAAATTTATGGTATACATTTATGTATGTACTGTACTATATCGAAAAGAAGCATGTTATCTTGAAAGGCTTCTTTTCGAGGCTAAATTTGCAAATTAAAGAGAGGGGCTTCAATTCGAGATGGGCTTCTTCTCGAGATTAAGTCCATTGGGCTTCAATTCGAGGTTTTACGGTATCATGTTTACAATTACTGACAACACAAAACACAATGACTACGCGGTATTTGATTGGCGTCAACATCTTGTTTATTAGTGACAAAAATATATCACATCTTTATGGAAACAAAAAAATCTGTATGAAAAAAATTACAACGTCTGCTGTGCAACAAACTGTTATTATTTTACTTTTAAAAAAAAGTACAGTATTATCCTTAGTTCTTTAAATTATTTTGCTAATACAGTCAGTTGCTTTTATTTCATATTTATAATCTGATTATCAGAGACCATGATCATAATTTTAGCTGCAAGAACTACAGTTCATTCTCTTTCTGTTACGTAGAAAAATGAACGTCTTTTAATGAGACCAAGATCAAATGAAGCCCAGTTTGGGAGGCCCTTACCCTACAGTTTACAAAAACTGCGGTGGCATAAAGAGATAAAGATGGCCCAGTTAATACACATTTCATGTTAAATTATTAATAACTTTCAGATTTAATTCATTATCAAAATAAAATCTGAAGTTCCTTTTTGAAAAATTTAGACAATTTTAAGAGGAACTTGGAAGCAGAACTGTTCTTTCGAATTGTTGTCAACAAGTTGCCACTCCGCTACCAGCTCAATCTACAAAACAAGTAAAAAGAAAATACAATTTAACATTTTCAGGGCTTGCTTCTTCCTCCATGTAATCATATTTCCTGATTTTCCTTTATTTTATCATTGGTGTATCATTATCATATTATTAATATTATTATTATTATTATTATTATTATTATTATTATTATTATTATTATTATTATTATTATTATTGCTGTACGTCCTTATTTCCACAGCTTTGATGTGATTTTGATCCTGTTTTCCGTGTTCTCTTGTATTTGAATACTATTTAACAACTCAGTTTTGTAATTCAGATTTAGTCCTGCAATAATACCGTCTCATGTAAAAAATTACCGTGATATAAAATATGCTAAAGTTAGATGTAAATATCGTATTGATTATTGCACAGTTACGGTGTCTTTCCTTATAATAAAATAATATTTTACCTTTTTCGAACTTGCGAGAAAGACCAAACCAAAATCCAAAATGTTATCATTATTAACGATGACAGTGATTATTTTCATGTGAGACACTTTAATGATGTACACAAAGTTTTAACTTACTGCAGGGTAGATTGATTTAACTGGAAGTGTTGAGTTGAAGACGTAACTCGTGTCACCGGTAAGCGGACATTTTAGGCCACAGTTAGTGCATGCATCGGGGTTGTCCAGAGGAAATTGAATCTTCTTTTGGTCTATGTAGCCGTACACTTTAGATTTAACATCCGTTGCATTGCTTACTGAGGGAGATGTAATAATTAAGTCATAAGAATACACAGAGATCCAAATCATCTACAGCACTTTCTTTCGGAGAAATGACATTAGAATTGTTATATAACATCTGATCGATATTTCACTCATTATATTAAACTGAAATCTATACATCAATTTCAAATAGACGTATAGTAGATAAGTAGCCGGTAAAACCCCTACTGAAGATTTTCAAGGGTGCAACCCAACAATTTAGGCAAAAATTCGAGTTATAACTCGTAAATTAATACTTTTATCAAGTATTCCTATCTTTATGTATTAATATTTTGATATATAGATTTCGGCAAAATACAGATAGTATTAATTACATAATAGTAAACATGGTATTTCAGTGAACAGGCTACCGTTATTTGAAATATGAAATACTGCCTGCATGTTTCAGCTTGGTGGTTAAGATGCTTGCATTCCAATCCAATGCCAAGGTACGGTCCCTGCTTTTCTCATGACTGAAAACTACTCACTCACTAAGCCTTCAAGAGAGACTATTATACGGTATAGTTCCATCCAGTAAGTTGTACTTGCTGCTGTATCAGAGTATGGCTGTGCAGTGTGCAGACTGCAAGAAAACGCACAGAATTTTCAAACTGTGGGCACACACACAGAAATGGCGCATAACACTTACATTCTTTGAATGTAACTTTCAATGCAACTAATGATCCTCGTTTAATCTGGCATGGCTCTGACGGACATGGCTCAACATCTACGTTTGTTACCATGCTTCCACTCCCTGTAAAATAAAATGGATTGCAATTTGAATTTTAAATCGTTTATGAATTTAATTAAGAAATGATATGACGTGCGTCTTCGTCAGAGGTACATGTAAGACATCGATTTCGCTATGATAAGCTATTTTTAAATAATTTTTTACTCTGTAAATTCGCCTAGTGGAAAACCAGTTAACTGTTCCCTGGGAAAACTGGCTTTAAGATAAGTTTGATTATCACTAATTCATTTAATTTAATTCGAAACGTCCGATTTTCAGCTATTATCGCTATTTTTTCGCACTTCTCTTAATAACTTCACTTCTACTTTTCCGATTTTCGCCATTGTTTTTTTTATCCTATTCCAAATTTAATAATAGTTTTAGTAATCTTAATTTCAATCCATAAAGGTTGCCAAATCTCGTCGGACTTTTTAATTTTGTAACCGTGGTTTATCATATTTTCCAGTGTAAAACCTACGGTTTTAGTAGAAATGTGGCGAATCGCTCGAAGTTTTTAATAGCAGCACCGTTGATATGGCCTATGTAAAAAAACAATTTGATTGGTTAATAAATGACGTCGGACTTTTTATTTTTGTAAGAATCAACCAATAGCAAGTCAGCTTAAGAACAGCGAGCGAATATTCGACCGTATTTTCAAGCAGAAGTGGCTTTACTTTGGAGTTAAAATTTAGAATGTTATTTGCTTATCTTTAAATATTATTTTGATTTTTAGTTTTTACATGTGTAGGTGAACGTATAGATATATTTGTAAAGTATTTACATAACAAATATGGTAGTTAAGACAGTATATAAATGACGATATTCTGCTAGGCCCATAGATTCACCTCGGCGGATGAGCTCCGGTTCCAGGTCTGATAATCAGACCACGCCGTTTTCAATGGGTTATGTTAAGTGTTGTGGTAGAAGCGCATGTAATAGGTCAATTTGTGCACTGTTAAAAAAATGTATATCTACTGAAATAAAATATTAATATTAACTTTTTTTTATTATAAAATATTATGAGCTTGCACCTACTACCGTACTTTTTCTACCCTCACACAAAGAAGATACCCTTATTTTACAATGATCCATTTCGCACGCTTTAACTAAATTCGCTTCAACGCGATATATATATCGGAACAAGCCGACATTTCTCTACACGCATGCCTGAGCCCCTAACACTGTATGGGAACTCGCATATATTAAAGCATCTGAAAAGTTCACGCCATTGTAAACAATCAGCCAATGAGGACTGTTTCACGTTACTGGACTCCGCCTCTACAACCCAAACTCTAAAAATCAAAGAAGCCTTACATATTCAGTGGGAGCAGCCCTCACTGAACAAACAGCTTCTTCATGTTAATTTATCTTTGTCATTCTAAATTCATTCCATTCTCCCCTTTATGGCATAAATACTGCACTCTGATTTTACCTCATCTTTATTTATATTTTGCTTTGTAGTACTGTTACGGTTCATTCCACAATTTTTTAGCATGCATAACATTGAATTTTTACTCCCCTATATTAATGATTGCCTGCGGGCAATAGATAACTGACGATGGTAGTAGACTGCCGAATTAGGCCATAACTTATTGGATTAAATAAGGCTTTGCCTATGATGAAGATACGATCTACTTTGATATATATATATATGTATGTATCCATTGGAATGCAAAGGTAATATCTAATTCTGCATTTGTTGCATTTCCAAGACTATGGGAAGAAATTCCTGTGGATATTCAACAATCAACATCAATTGGAAGTTTCAGATCAGCCCTTACAAAACACTTCCTTTCAATGTATTAGTTGATTGTTTATGGATCAATAATATCCTCTTTTTTGTTGCTTTTTGTTTTTCCCTCCTTTACATTTTCTTTGTTTATTTCTGTTCTTTGTTACTGTTTTTGCAGTTGATTGGTTGAAGGTAATTTTTTTTTTGTTAATTTGATATTTTTAATTTGAGCTGTTAATTTGTAGTTAAGATGTTGGATAAGAGTGCAAGTTTTTCTTGTTCGGGTTTATGCCCATTTTTTCCTGGCAATACTGTAACATGTCTTTTTGATGCCAAATAAATATTATGTATGTATGTATGTATATATAGGGGATTATCAAACTGTACTCAAAGTAGTTGCTCTCTGCTCGCAAGGCTTGACATCCTCCGATTTTATTCTAGCTGTGCCCCTGGGTTTACTCCGGAACCCTGACAATATTAGGTCATTGGCTGGTGGCCTGGCTCAAGTGGCGGCACCAGCGGGAGGAATCATTGGGGGGGGGGTTTCTCCCGTCGCGCAAACATAAATCACTAACCCACAAGGTATTTGATTGAACCTCACTGAGGGTCAGTCTTATTGGACCAATGTGGGAAAATATCTGGAGCCGCCACTTGCCTGGGGCGGATGCAGGATTTGGGGTGCGTGCAAAAATTTGAAGAAATAGTACCTGTAGATGGCTGAAAATTACATTTATAATAGTAAAATTCATCATTATCTCATCACTATAGGCCTATCATTATATAGTCAAAATGAAGCGGCAACAAATTTTCATGATTTTTTTTTAATCGGCGATTTTCGGCAACCATAGAGATCATAGTATGTGTGATGAACCATAGAAAATATAACTTAAAAACATTCTCTTTGATGTTTTTACTTTACCTACTTCAAAGCAGTGTGTCCACAACCACCTCTGCCCCACCATGGTTGGGCCTGAGGTGGGTG
>NW_022711326.1:471898-477248 GCF_011630105.1 Anneissia japonica
GATCTCGATGATCAGTTGAGGGACGCTAATTCGCAAAATATGGTGAGTTTTAACTACTTGTTTTTCTTTGGGGGTGCGCCCCCTTCCCACGCCCGTCCTCTAGATACTTTACTGGAAAATGTACGGTACCTTTAGATGGCCGGAAATGACACTTTTATATAGTAAAATTCATCATCACACCATCATGTCTAGATGAAGCACAGCAAATTTCTCATGATTTTTAATCAGGTATGTTCGGCAACCACAGAGATCTAATTATTATGAGTGATGTACCGTACCATAGAAAAAAAACTAAAGAAACACTTTCTTTGATGTATTTAATTTATTTGACCTACCTCAAAGCTGTGTGGCCACATTCACCCCAGCCCCACCATGGTTGGGGCTGAGGTGAGCAAATTTAAAGAAATAGTACCTCTAAATGGCCGGAAATGACACAAAATTCTTGATCATCACCAACATTATATAGTCAAAATGAAGCGCCAACAAATTCTTATTATCTTTCATCAGCTATTTTCGGCAACCACAGGGATCTAATGTGAGATGTACGGTACCATAGAAAATAGAAAAACATGTCTTTGATGTATTTATATTACATACTTCAAAAGTGTGGAGTCCACACGCATCTCAGCTCCACCACAGTTGTGGCTGAGGTGGTAAAATTTGGGGACATAGATTGCCGGATATGACAATTTTATATGTAGAATTCATTATTATTCATCTAATTAATCATGTGGACCCCAGAAGGCAGGCAAATAAGAGGAAGGCCAATAACCACCTGGAGAAGAACAACTGAAAAAGAAAGAAATGAATTTGGATGGAGAACCTGGGGTGAAGCTTCAGTACGGTAGTGGCCAGAGACAGGAAATGGAAAAACATTAGGCCTACTCAACAAAGCTTCAATCTCCACAGTTAGGAGAAAGGAGCGGTAAGGTAAGGTAATTACCGTGCTCGCGCGAATAAGCGCCCCGTTTGAATAAGCGCCCTTCCTAACGTAAAAATGTCCTTAAGCGCCCCGTTTGAATAAGCGCCCACTTCTAATTTGAATAAGCGCCCCTCAATAATTTTTATAAATAATTAAAAATCTTAAAAAAATAATTAAGATCTTTTTAACAAGTCAATAACTGTGGTTGTTGGCATGATTTGAGCTGCAGAGTGGAAACACATTCTTCATAGGTCAATATCAAAAATGAGGATATTTCTCTTGGACTGATGAGAGCTCCGATCCCTGGACAGACAGTATATTTCCAACTTTACTCTTTTTACATGTCTATGCCTAGTTCTACTCCTCTTTTTCTTTTCTCGACCCTTAGCACATTCTCATATAAGTTTCAAGAAAAAATACAATGATCCTGCTAATCTCAATCGGCCGATGGCCAACAAGCTAACCACTACCCACCACCACTATTGCATCTATTTTGCTATTATGACATTCACGCATTCTTGTCATGAGCCATGTTCTCTGGACGATTATCTTTTCCGCCTAACTACAGTACCATTCGTAATGTCCTTAAATAATTTTTTTTTTTCATTCAAAAAGAACCCCTCGATTTTCATCTATTTCTATAAGCGCCTCCTCAATTTCCACTCTATTTTCACAAGCGCCCCGTTCGAATAAGTGCCCCGTTTGAATAAGCGCCCCCTGAGAAAGTGCAAAAACCGGTCCCGCTTGGATAAAATTGGTCCGTGTCAGCCTGGCCACTTCATTTGTAACTCGTCTGCTGCTAGTAGGGTATGATTGTATCTCCCGTGGAGTGGCTGAGAAATTATGCTTCTCCCACACTTGCAAAGTCTTTTGCAGTGACAGAATGATTCGTTAAGCTTTTGAGGAAGTGTTTTATCAAACCACCAGATACTGGTAATGCATTTCCTAGGCGATACACACACAGCGTGCATCATTTTCGGCGGCCGTGGTTAGGCCTACGTTTGGGCCTAAAATTAAACACAAGACTGATTTATTAGTTTTAAAGATTCCGTATTATTGTGTGGGGTATTGGGTCATACAATAGATGTTTTAATACATGAAATAAAGGGGTAAGCATTCTCAGAATTGAATGCAGTACTTTGTCGCGGAGCATACACAACCAAAACAAAACAAGGTAAAAAAATGAACTACAGCGGACCAACACGATTTAAGACCACATCGTATAAACTTCTTTCGTACTTTCACACCAAAGGGTTTACAGTGACTGGGCGAAGCTTTACTTAATTTTCACCAGTGATTTTCATCCTATGATTTCACACATAAATAACGAATGAAAACATATTAGGCTATATAATAAGAGATAAGATATTTATCTATCATTTGATTACAAAAAAATATGAACAACGTTATAAAAATACAAGTTATAACTATTAAATAGACGCCGGACCAATTTTGGCTTATGTGGACTATTTGGCAGGTAATTTTAAAGCCAAAAACGGTCCAGCGGACCGATTTTGGCCCCTGACCAAATTTTTCCTGACAGGCCTACCGCGCTCTTCTGTTAAAACCTAAGTCATTTATGCAGTTTATTTCAACAATTTTCAGGCATATGTTCTTGATTACCGAAAATTGAGGGGACCAACCCTTTCCCTTAAAAATATGTGGGGGGGGGGGGGGGGGACATGTTCCACTTTCCCAGTGATCTGTGCCCATGGGTCCGTGAAGAGTCCCACATCACCTCAGCGCCATCATGGTTGAGGCTGAGGTGCGAAGATTTTGAGAATATCGAGCTCTGGGTGCCAGGAAATTGCACTCTCATAATTTACCAATTATTCATGTCAACAATATAATACAACAATTATTTTTCTTAATAGAATTTAGTGGGTGCAACCGCACCCTCTGCTCCCCCCCCCCCCGCATCCGCCCCATCTTGCCTGGCCTACACACACCTATTATGAGGCATTAGACAAGTACGTGCGATAGGAATTTCCTCCTTTGTGAGATGAGATCAGCCAGACGTTTTCTACATCAATATACAGTAGTGTTGAGCTAGCTTATTTATTGCTGCGAAGCAGCCAATTCATATTCTTGACAGCAATTTGACCTCTGAAAGGTCATTGTTAGTCCAAAAAAATGGCCTAAGACAACTGAAAAGCGGAGTTTCCTTCTTTCGTTCTGCCGGGTAAAATCAATTACTTTAGGCGACGTTTGTAGACTAACCTACTCGTACCAACGTCCGCATGTCGCGACGCTGGTATTCAGCGTTTTTACTATATTTCTAGGTTTCCTATTTCTACGTTTAATCGGCTCATGTCTCAGCCACAATATTTTGAGGCCAATATTATTTACGAACCCAGTTAAACTTATTTACTAGCCTATTTCAACGTGCTAATTATTACATTTAGGCGACGCTTGTTGTAGACTGGCATAGTGTTTTCATTTTATACACATGCGCAGATCGATTCGCCAGCAGCGAGTCATCGCCAGCAGCAGCGAGTCGCCAGCAGAGAGATGTCACTGCAGCAAAACACTATTGTACACGGTACCAACGCTCTAGATGTGTATAAGAGACAGGTACCAACGCTGTTCTAATATAGACAATGGGTCGTGCTCATATTATTTGTTATATTTTTATTATTCATTATTTTTACTTGACTCGCATAAATAATTTTGTTCGAAGAACATTTTATGCAATTGTACTTCGCAGCACTTCACTTGCAATTTTCAATTTCTAGTTTATTATTTATTTGTTATTTATACTGGGTTTCCTCTTCAGTTACAAATTACTGCTCTCCCAGAGGGCCCAGTACACATAGAACAGTCCACGACACACAAGACAAACATACACACATGATGCTTTACACAAACTAAATCTCAACATGAGGTTTAGAGAGTGGAGTTGTTTTGGTCGTGAGAAAAAGCAAACATCTTAACCACCAAGCTATTGGTGGTTAAGATCCATAGGCTCAGAGATTGCGTCATAGGGAAATCCCCTGTTTGGTGCGCATTTATACCCGCTCATAAAACCCAGCGGCCTGTTTATAAATAGTTGATAACCGATTGTAATTTGAATTCATCATAAAAATATTCAATAAATAAAATTTAAAAATAAATAAATAAAAAAACCCGGGTTTTCGTAAGGCTTGTTATCGTTCTGTATGTATTTTGTATTATAAAGATATGAATTTGCGTCAGGAAACATCATAAGTGATGTTTTGCCCTACCCTTTTCGTTCGATTCCCACCCGAATCACTTGCGAATTTTTTCGCTAATATTTGGGGACGTACTGAGTATTCGGTACGATAAAACGTCAGGTAGGGCAAAACATCACTACTATTTTGTATTATGTTATCTGGAAATTAATAGGCTTACTGAACGTAATTAAAGAACTAAAATGAAAGTTCATAGGTCAGTTACCAGACAAGGCCTCTTAGTTTTCCAGATTGTCTTTGTTAACAACAATAAACAGGCCCGTAGCCAGGTTCTTCCAAGGGGGGGGGGGGGTGGAGGGGGGGGGGGGGGGTTTCTGGGCGGGAGGTCCACGGTCGAAGCCCCGGTGGGGTCGGCGAAACCCCCAAAAGCAAAGGGATTTTTGTGCTTTATGGGTCTGAATAATGCTATAAAAGCATATGTTTGAAAAGGTCTTTGTCTGGGTGTGTCTGCAGTGCATTAGTTGGGTTGGAGGACTTATTTGGGAAATTTGAAGAGGGGGTTCGCCAGAAAAGAGGGGGATTTGCTAGAAAAGGGAGGGGGGCTCTCCCGAACCATAAAACCCCCCTGGATACGGGCCTGATAAAGATAGTCGACGTGAACCTGTATTTACCTGGACAATTCTTGAACTTCACTGATTTTGAATACACACAAGACAACAAAAGCGCAACCAGCGTAATTTCATGAAGAAAATGCATGTTGTTTGAGTACAATGTTCTCTTCTCCGGGCTTTATAGGTATGGAAGAAGAGTATAGGCTAATAGTCCGTCAAGAAAATCAAGTCAACTGGTATTTTTCTCAGCATACATACAGTTCCTGGTCTATACCGAGGCTCCTCTCAATCACGTCATATCACGAGATTTAAATGTCTTTTGCAGCTGGTTTAACAATCATAAGCGCAAGTGCGCCACCTAGGGCTGACATCGCAAATTGTTGGCGTGATTCGTGATTATAACCATGTCATCAATTGCTACTTCTCGCATTATTAGCAGGGGCGGATCAAGAGATGTCCGAAAGAGGGTGAGGATGGGCGCAAAAGGGGGAAAAAGTTGAGACCGATCAAGATAATACCGCCCTAGGGGTCCGGGGGCATGCCCCCGCGATTTTTTTTAGACACCCGAAAATAACCTCTGGGGCGCTTTTGGACGATCAATTTTTTTCCTTTTTTTCTGTCTGTTTTATTTTACTTTCCAAAAGAGGGATAGGGCCGGCCCTGTC
>NW_022711326.1:477273-483723 GCF_011630105.1 Anneissia japonica
ATCCCCTTCCCACCCACCTCCGACAAAGATCCTGGATTCGTCACAGAATTAATAATAGGCCATCTCTCTATAATATTCATTTTTAAAACCTCACTTTTTATTCAGGCAAAAAATAAATAAAATAAAATAAAAACTAAATCTATTATTGAATTTTCAATCTGGATTAGGAAAATGAGACCGAAAATGGAAAAATATGAAATTCAATTATTGATGAAGACAAGCAGACATTAAACGAAATAACAAAAAAAAAAGAAAAAGTTAATTTTAAGCCGGGTTATGACGACACGAATACTGGTAGGTCTTGCATGTTGCTTAAAAGTGGGATAATTTTTCATTTAATTTAGTATTCTTTTGTTAGAAATTAAAAGTCCCCAGTGTGCTGGCTAATTGGCTAATTATCTTGACTGTCATACAATGGAAAAACACTACCGATACGGGTAAGAAATGCTGGTAACGATTACATACTGTAAGTTCCAGTGTTAAGAATGGAAACAAGTTTTCGCTGATTTACAAACCGTTTACTACACAATTCCTTAAACTGAATACCAGCCACTTTAAAAATGGAGGTATATTTTAAAATATTCAGGAAATCTATGAATAGGCCTATTGATTTAGGAAATTTTGATACGGGTTTGTGGAAGGTTTCAGGACTTAACTGGCAATCGTTTGGAAAGGAAAATCAATATTTTCAGTCTGACGTCGTGGCTTCGGTTATGGGCAGGGGGGAGGGGAATGGTACTACACGCCCGTAGCCAGGGCTTTTTAGGTGTTCTGACAATCCTTCACCCATGGAGTGGATGTTTCTTCCTTTTCCTTCGCAATGAAAATTGCTTTTGTAAGATACAATATATTCTATTTTTCTTAACTGCAGAAAATTCCCTAGCTCGTCCCTCAACTCAGTGCTCAGAATGAACCCCATTTGTAGATGCTGGCTACAGGACTGTACCGACGGCGGCCGATTTTTTAAAGTGGGTGGGGGGGCATTTCATAAGGTCCAGTAAGCGAGCGAAGCGAGCATGACGCTGGGAAACAGGGGCCGCCAAGAGCCCCAGTGGGGGTCCAGGGGGAGAATCCCCCCGTAAGCTACGGATATTTTATGAAGTTTGGTGAATTTTATAAGTTATTTTATAGGCATCAAGGTACTGTATGATTTTATATTTGTTGTAACTTCCAGTGGCGGATCCAGGAATTCGAAATAGAAGGGCACACTGAGGGTACTTTCAAAGATAGAAGATCTAGCCTATACCACCTCAGCCCCACCATGGTTGGGTGAAGTATGAAAATTTGTGATTATGGCACCTCTAGATGGCTGGAAATTACACTTTCAGAATTAAAATTTGAATATAATTTAACATATATCTCCATTTAAAAAAAAGAACAATTTAGCCTTCCCCTCCCCCTTGGACGCGCCACAGATTTCCGAACAAAGTCGAAGTCGTGATTGCTTCCACGACCTCAATGAATTATTTATCATGAGTGTTATCCTTGATATGGGTTCCCCGACGAAAACTTCACTTTTCCCCCGATGGATAAAAATTACCCTTCTATCCCGTAGTAAAATATTTTATAGAATTCTATAGAAAGTCTGTAGAGGTTTAAGAGTTATAGAATTCTATAGAAAATTTATCCAAGAATAATTTCTCTATATAAAACCTATCCATTCTATATAAAGATAGTTCTATAGAAATATAATTCTATAGAAAAATGATACAAAATTTTGCTTCTATACAAGACCACATCCATGCTCTATATATAGAGATGTGCTATAGAAATATAATTCTATAGATAATTACTTAGAAGAAAAATGTATAAACTTTTTATAGAAAGAGTTCTAATTAAATTTAATACAAATTCTAGATTGAATTATATATTTTCTCTTCAGATTTTTGAAATATAGTGTCTATAGAATTTCTATTTTTCTTTCAGAAAAATCCTATAGAATTCTCGTTTTATTGTGATATATTTTCTGTGTAATTTTGAAAGATTTTCGATAAAATTGTTTATAAAGTCTTTAGAAATTATAAAGTTAAATGTATAGAATGAATAATATACAATTTCTCTAGAATTATAAATTGATTTCTTATGGAATTAATTATTTTTTATATCGTAATTGTTATCGTAATTAATTTTATATTAAAATTCTATATACATTCTATATACGTTTTAAAGAACGTGTTGGCAGATTCCATGGGAAATAGGCCTATATGTAAATACCGTATTGTATTGAATTTTATTTTATAAATTTATGAAAACATTATAAACAATTCTTGAATTTTAAAATTATCTTGATTTTATCAAAATTTCTACCTGCACTTTATCTCAAAACATGATTCGATTTCGATGGAACGCCGTTCAAGCAACAATTTAATGATAATCAGTGAACCGATGATGATTAAAAAATTAAATCGTCGATGATGAAATGTGAACCGTCGATGATATAGAAAGTGAATCTTCGATGAAAAAAAGTTGAATCGTCGATTATGAAAAGTGAACTGTCAATGATGAAAAAAGTGAATCGTCGATGATAAAAAGTGATTGTCGATAATGAAAAAAGTGAATCGTCGATGATTAAAATTAAATCGTCGATTATGAAAAGGGGCAGCCATAAGAAATAAAGTTAGCATGGAGATAGAGTCTATGTTGGAAATACGGTACTTCTGGATGCCTGGAAATAAAAGCTGGCAAACCTGCCACCACCCATTCCTATCTGGACACACCATAAAGATATAATAAGAATACTAGAGCGCTAACAGCAATGTATTCGATGTTCGAAATACGCAGAGCTGTGTGTGTGTGTACCATGCAAGATGGCTGCCATAGATTCGGCCAATCAAATTTCGCCTGAGCACTCTCATTTTCAATGGCGCCCTCAATTTACACCGAAAGTTCAGTACAGCTATGTTTGAAACTCGAGCGTTGCGGTGTATGGGTGTAATGTACACGATTTTAATTTTTTTAAATATGTAATGTACACGATTTTAATTTTTTTAAATATTTGAATAAGATGCTCTACCTGGCCTCTTTTTGGCTACGACAGTTTAATAATTTGTCATTATCAATACTAATTATCATTAATGAAATAATATTCAGTCAGAGGGCTTATTTATAGTAATAATATGTATACTAAGCCTGAAGGCGGCGCTTTCCTACGGCAGCCATCTTGGATGGTACACATACACAACTCTGCATTGCTCCGCCATCTTGTCAGCACTCTAGTTGTTTAATAGCTCTATGGGACACACAATGTGGTAGCATTGACCAAATTAAAATTCGTAGGACTATTCTACATCTTGGGAATAAGATAAATGTTATTAGGTCTACTGCGAATGATATATTGTTCAAGATTTAATTAAGTTGCTTATTTCTTCATGAATAATTAAGTGCAAGAAACACGAATGTTATATATAATGCAAGGAATAACAATAGTTATATTTACACGACGTGAAGGGTATTGTGAAATATATGCAATCAAGTGCAAGAAACACGAATCTATATATAATTTAAGGAATAACAATATGCAATTAAATAAAACATGTTATATGAATACACAGGATACAATTTATGCTATGAATTAACTTTGGAAATACAGTAGGCCTATGCCTACACAGATAACGTATAGTTTCGAGAAACATACTGCTGGAACAAGTTTAATTACACGTACTTACCAAATTCAACCTGAAGCATAATAAATTATTTATCACGCTCTAGATAAGTTGTACTATCACTTAAATCGTTAAAAAATGTTTTAATTAAATCATCTGTTTCCCTCTAGTAAACACTCTAATTTTAGTCAATAAATGTAGGTACCTCCAGGTAGATCTAACAGGAGATGACATAATATAGAGCACTAACATTCAAGGGCTATCCAGCTTTTTTTTTTGTAAAAGAGCGGAGGGGCCCAATGTTGTTGAATGTAGCTGGTTTTACAGTACCGTGGAAACTTTGTTTACCTGGATGCCCAGAAAAAATATGAAATACTAATAAAAATAATAATAATAATAATAATATAAATAATAATATAAATAATAATAAGGGGATGATGATCCCAGAACCCTCACAAGGGACCCAGAAGGGAACTCCCCTGGGCAGGGAACACTGACAATTTAGAGATTTGAAAGGCTTTAAACGAGTCTCATACCACGTAAATCATTTTTTTTCCTCACCAAATTTCGTTTTCTTTTTCTCCCCGGCTGGGGAGCCTCCCTTGGCGGTGGAGGGGAAGGGGGTGTAACCACTCAGACTCCACTGGCATCACCACTGATTTGGTCATCAGAGTTTCACTCAACATAAGAATATAAATGAACTTTTCCCTTGATCATTGTATAGGCTCACAATGCGTTTTACCTTCATGATAAACTGATTGGATTTTCCCCCTGCATACTGTCATAATACGAATTGACTGGGATTTACTCTTAAACATGGAATTATTTTCTTCTTGTGTCATTTCATATAAATTCAAATCCAGTACAGTGCAGTGGTGGAACCAGGAATTTCAAATAAAGGGGGCTCAGAGAGGGGCTTTCACAGATAGAGGATGTAGACCACCAGGTTCGGGCTGAGCTAAGAAAATGTATGATTATGGCAACTCTAGATGGCCAGAAATGCCACTGTGAGACTTAAATTTGAATACAATATCTTATTGTTTTCGTTAAATTAGATGGAGTTTAAATGTGGTTATATTACGCTAGTTTGAAGGTTTACTGTAAGCCAATCAGTTACATGTATTATACATCTTCGTGTGGTTATTAGCATAAATAAAACTAGAACGTCGCTCCATTAAGCGTGCTTACCTCCTCTCCCACCCCCAACCCCATATGCCTAAATACAAGTCACGAATGTAGGCGATTTTTTCTTCATGCTCGGTTTCAAGGAAACTTTACAGACGCAGGTATACAGACGTCAATCAACATTTGGTTGCTCAACTCAAAAAGGGAACTGGTGCTGGGAACAGTCACAAATGTGGGGGTGGGGGGCAGGGCTCCCACCAGTAGAAAAAGGTGGGTGGACCAATGGCCATCCTGGCCCTCCGCTTCTGCAGCCGTTGGACTGAGAGAAAAATTTCCCGACTTTAACTTTAACGGATGGGATCCTCAACCCTGGACCCCCACTAATACCGGCTAGGCTTTCAACTATTTTCAATACCTGCAGGGGCGAATCCAGAAATGTCCAAAAGGGGGCCCCCCGGAAGTGGGGGGCCGTAAGTTGGACCGATTGAGACAACACTGTCGTAGGGGGTCTGGGGGAATGCCCCCGCGAAATTTTTGTGTTCTAGACGCCCGAACATAACATTTGAGGCATTCTGGGCTATCATTTTTATCTTTTTCTCTCTTTTTTCCCCTTTTTTTTTTACCTCGGTGGCGGGCCGGCTCCCCCTAAATCCGCCCCTGAACTGTACCGATTACGACACGTTCATGTCTACGGATGGGGTAGGACAATTTCCTGCCATTATCAAAGTCTCATGGTGGGAAATTGTCTTTGTGTTAAAATATACAGTTTTACAGCATACAGCATATTATTTTAATGTTCGATAATTATAGCAATAAATGGACCTTCCCAGAGTGCCAAACTCTACATCAGACCAATTAGAAGTCGTGAATAGAAATTTTCTGTCCAAAGACGCACGTGCATGTGCATTTACGCATGATACCTTAGCAACAATATCCATGATGACGATTTAATAAACAACAAAGCAAACATGACATTGTTAGCATAAGAGCATAAACATTTTGTTTATTTTAAAAAAATTCACATCTATCTCAATCATAGAAAGTTAATTTACTTATAAATTCACTGTGGAAACATTACAAAACAACAAAACCTGCAGCTGTACAATACCTAATAATACTTATCACCAATTTCAAGTATAGAACTTAACATTTTTTGCCTAATACATTAAAATGGCTACTACAGTATTTCATTTATTTATGATCTGATCACTGTTCAATTTCAGCTGCTACAAACA
This sequence comes from Anneissia japonica, assembly GCF_011630105.1. Lineage (NCBI taxonomy): Eukaryota > Metazoa > Echinodermata > Crinoidea > Comatulida > Comatulidae > Anneissia > Anneissia japonica. The sequence goes on from NW_022711326.1 coordinate 483,236, forward strand.
AATCTTGCCATTGATGTTCCTGTTGTAATGAACAAATTGAAAACTAGCTACATTTAAACCTCAAAAAGGATCGCCCTGGGCTGCTTGCTTTGTTTTTTTTAGGACCCTTGGATGGGGTTCTTTTCGAGATTACTTTCATAAACCAAAGAAGAAGGAGGGGGGGGGGGCCTTTCAAAATTAATTTTGTAAATTTCTGAATTTCTCCTATACCACATTTTTCAATTATTGAACACAAAATTATGTTTATTATTTTTAAATTTTAACCATGCTAATACAATGAAATAATATTATCATTATCATAATAACCAAAGATAACGTCAGTATGAATACTATCTCGAAAGAAGTCCATATTATCTTGATTAGAAGCCCATGGGCTTCCTTTCCAGATTACTTTTGCAAACTGAAGAGGGTGGTGGGGCTTCTTTTTGAAATGGACTACTTCTTGAGATGAAGTCCATGGGCTTCTATTCATGGTTTTACAGTATTAT
>NW_022711326.1:484231-490624 GCF_011630105.1 Anneissia japonica
AATTGACCCATTCGGATCTCTCATTTTTCTTCTAATTTTGACGTCTTCCACAGCATCCTCGACATCACCGTAGCTATGTTGACGTTGTTCCACTTGGTTGCTTCCTTTGACCCCGACGCTTTGTTCCCCGGACGCGATGTGAACGCACAACCGGAAATCGTAACCGGGCCCGGATTCCGGTCCGGACTCCGGACCGGAATCCGGGCTTGATGTGAACGTAGCTTAAGGCCAACTCAGACAGCGTCGGCCGACGCAGCCCGACCCGATTTATCGTCGGGGACAGTCTTAAGCCGTCGTGAGAAATATTAAACACGTTTAATATTCTACTACGCGACTGCCCCCGACGCACACCATCGCGTCTGCGTTCAACTCACACAGACCCGACGCGACAACAAATCGCGTCAGGCTGCGTCGGCCGACGCTGTCTGAGTTTGCCTTTAGCAACAATATCCATGATGACGACTTAATAAACAACAAAGCAAACATGACATTGTTAGCATAAGAGCATAAACATTTTGTTTATTTAAAAAAATTCACATCTATCTCAATCATAGAAAGTTAATTTACTTATAAATTCACTGTGGAAACATTACAAAACAACAAAACCTGCAGCTGTACAATACCTAATAATACTTATCACCAATTTCAAGTATAGTACTTAACATTTTTTTCCTAATAAATTAAAATGGCTACTACAGTATTACATTTATTTATGATCTGATCACTGTTCAATTTCAGCTGCTACAAACAAATTTTGCCATTGATGTTCCTGTTGTAATGAACAAATTGAGAACTAGCTACATTTAAACCTCAAAAAGGATCGCCCTGGGCTGCTTGCTTTGTTTTTTTTTAGGACCCTTGGATGGGGTTATTTTCGAGATTACTTTCATAAACCAAAGAGGGGGGGGGGGGCTTTCAAAATTAATTCTGTAAATTTCGGAATCGCTCCTATATCACATTTTTCAACTAATGAACACAAAATTATGTTTATTATTTTAAAATTTTAACCATGCTAATACAATGAAATAATAATATCACTATCATAATAACCAAAGATAACGTCAGAAGTCCGTATTATCTTGATTAGAAGCCCATGGGCTTCCTTTCCAGATTACTTTTGCAAACTGAAGAGAATGGTGGGGCTTCTTTTTGAAATGGACTACTTCTTGAGATGAAGTCCATGGGCTTCTATTCATGGTTTTACAGTATTATACCTCTCTAAAACAGGAATACAATCTTGCACCACATTAGTGATTCATGCATTGAAGTATGACCAAGTCATTCAGAGTGTGCACGGTCTGGAAAATGTTCATTCCAGAAGTAATCTAAGCTGTTAGCACAGAGGACGATACACGCATACATCAATAAGTTGTACAGATCAAGCTATCGTTTTTATATCATAATCCAGTTAGAAATAATGTGCTGTTCTTATGGCTTATGAATTTACCCTTTAGCTTTTATTGCATAAATTTCACAGTTACCAGCATTATTCTGAAAAAGCAGTACCCTGCAGTTGAAAAACACTGAAGGAGGCATACATACAGAAATTAGACCCAAATAATGCATCTTCTTGTACTGTCCAGGGGAGGAATTCATGGAGGTCCCAGCTGGTCTAGATCCCCTAAATATTGGAAAATAGAAAATTGGGGAATGATAATATTTCTGGCTATCTAGATGTGCGATAGTGATACCTTAGCCCCAACCACGGTTGTGCTGAGATTGTCTAGCCCCTCCATGGATAAAAGTCCCTCCTGGGGTCCTCTTATTTTGATTACTTGATCTGCTACTATTTTCAACAAGAATTCAGAAGTGCCTATGAGGCTAACTACCAATTTCTAGATCTAATTCTTGATTCATTAATTTGTTGTCTGCTGGCTGTTGTCTCAACAGTATTATTATCGTTTAAGCCCTGTAAGACTATCACATTTTATTTGACAAAAACATGTGACATGCCTAAATATGATATACTGTATAGGCACATCATGACTACATATGGAATTTATATAAGTTGAAGAGGAACTTGAAAGCAGAATTGTTCATTTTCTTTGGAGTCAACAAGTTCCCACTGTGCTACGAGCTTAATCTAAAAGAAAGAAAAAATATTCTAAAGTAAGAAGCAAATATATATTGGAAGAAATTCCAAAAATCAAATTAAATTAAAAAGAATAAACTTTTTTTTTTGTATTGGAACATTTGAACAGAAACAACTAAACCAAATATTCATTAACAATATTTCCAATCTCATCCTATAGGATAAGTGTAATATAAAATGCATAATTTCATTAACTGAGCGAGCCAAATGGCCGAGTAGTTAAGGCAGGGGCACCGTGATCATAGCCAACAATATTGGCATAGGTCCTCGGCCGGCTCGCTCCTATGGTTCTGGTGGTGGAACAAGTCTTCTCGGATAAGGACTATAAACCGTAGGCCCAATGTACACAGATGCTCATGTGCACTTTAAAAAACCCAGTACATCCTTCGAGATGAGTAGGGGGTTACCCCGGTGTACTGGTTCACCCGGCCCTTGTCGTGGACTGTTTTATGTGAACTGGGCCCTCTGGGAGAACAGTAATTTGTTACTGAAGAGGAAACCTAGTATAAAGAACAAATAAATAAAAAATATAAAAAAAATAAAAATAATTTCATTAATCTTGTAAACATTTAATAGTATTATTATATCTCTGTAACTCTGTATATAAAAATACAGCTAAAATTTGTATTAAGAGCTACTGTAATTGGCTGAAATGTAGATTTGCTCTCCAGAATACATCTTTAGGTTGGTACAGTTGGCATGCCCATTCCATCAACTGTTTACTCCTCCCCTCCACTACTGTTACCCTATTTGAAGAATCTATAATGATCTCTCATGAATAGGAGATACTATACAGACAAAGAGACAAACTTTTAACTTACTGCAGGGTAGATTGTTTTCACTGGAAGTGATGAGTTGAAGGTGTAACTAGTACCACCAGTTAGTGGACATTTTAGGCCACAGTTAGTGCATGCATCAGGATTGTCCAGAGGAAATGGAACCTTCACACCTGCTATGTATCCATACACTTTAGATTGAACATCTGTTGCATTGCTTACTGTGAGAAAATAGGTAATAATTAGTTATGCATTATACAGTGCTTTCAAACAATCCTAGTTTCTTGAATGAAGGAGCAAGTTTGTAATATCATCAGGTCATTATTTCTTCTGCAATTATTTATACTGTACTCACTAATTCTACTCTCGGTTCTTCATAGATAAAACCTACTGGTCCATCCATGTTTCAAGTTTACCAGTGTTTGGCGACTATTATAATATGTTCGTTTTGTATAATGCTTTATGCCAACAAGCATTTAATTTAGACCAGTCACTGGATGAACACATGGAACACATACTAAGAGAATTCCATAATGTAGCAGCTGGTATTTGTGTTGCAGGTACCCACTTGTAATGTCTTGCCAGGGACACAAGCGAAAAGCGCAGCAAGGGATTCAACTCTGACCTCAAAGTTTTGAAGCTAAATCACAAATACTGCACTAGTTAGATACAGTACTACAAATTGTCAAAAATAGATTCACATGCAGTTTTGTAAACTGCAAAATCATTAGTGGACAACTCCCTGGTGGAACCCATAATGGAATACAGTGATTCTTTTTTCTTCAAAAAAATCCACTGTGTTGAATACAAAATTAATGAATGTGTTTACAGTTTGGATTCACTCAAAATCCAATCAACACCTACCTTCTTTGAATGTAACTTTTATTGCAACTGATACTCCTCGTTTAATCTGGCATGGATCCGACGAACATGGCTCGACATCTACTTCTGTTACATCACTGACTTTGGAATCTTTATGAAAAACAAAGTGCAAAGGCAATATAAAACTGAAATGGAGCACATTTTACAAGTTAAACATTGGTCAGATAAACGTTTTAAAGGAGAGAGATATAAAAATTACAAACTACTGTACATGACAAGTAAAATGTAAATTTATAAACAATTTTAAATAAACTATGCAATAGAATATATATACAAAGGGGGCAACTTTGTGGAGGCAACTTGGTTAGGGGTGACTTAGTCAGTGGCGTATCTAGGTCTTGAAATGGGGGAAGCTGATGGGGCGCGAAGGTGAGGTGGCTCGACATCAGTGGAGGGGCGCTACGGTAATTCTCAAAATATGGTGATTTTAAGTGATTTTGGGGGGTGCGCCCCCACGCCCTCCCCTAGATATGCCACTAAACTTAGTTGGGGGGGGGGGGCGACTTTGTAGGGGGTGACTTTGTAAGGGGCGACTTGACAAGATCCCATACAATTTACACAACGATCAAATATATTTCTAGAGACTTCTAGTACTAACATACAAGTTAGTTTTCGATGTATTCCCCATGCAAGTCTTATATTTATAGTGTGGAATCTACAAAGTTCTTTTTTGTGCACAATTTGTTTTAATATGCATACAGCAAGTGAACAGCTTAAAATGTCGCTTCCAAAAGGACAAGATAATAAAGAAGTATTCAATGACACATTAAGAACGACATTATTCAATTTTTGTTTTTCTAATTTAGTTCCATCTTTTCTACTGGCATAGTTACCGTCTCGCATCGTGCGGGATGTCTTGCATTTTAATGTAATTTTGGGATGAAACACGCATTTTGCAGAAACACATGCGTGATCATAAAATTGTCACATTTAGCACAAGTCTATGCATGAAAACTAATTATTACAAAAATATTATATTATTATTATTATTACTATATTATTATTAGAATCTAGGAGGCACATTTGTCACAATCAACCGTTGATGATGACCTGACTGAAACCTGCCGGGCTCCATCCCTGACCCACGGAGGCCCGGTGGCCCCGTCCTAAACCAACTGGTGTAAAGTCACACATTTCAAATCTCTCAGGTTTGGTAACTATGTCTCCTGGCAACCAAAATAATTATGCTAATTCGTTCTGCAGCCAAACCAAAGAGGTGTGTGTGCTGGGTGGCCGATATAGTGGGAAAGGAAAGCCTATTCTGCCGACATAACAATGCCTAGCTTGGCCTTGTGTATTTGGTCAGCAATAACTATGCCTAGCTTGAGCAAAGACATGCTCATTTTGCTTAGCTACACTGCTTGAACCATAGCCAAGCCAGGCCTAAATGAATGATGAGGCCTCGTTCCCCCTCCCCCAGTGAGGGTTAGGCCTACGGCGATTACGGTGAAGCCCAGTTTTAGGTAGCCTACCTGGACAATTCTTGAACGTCACTGATTTTGAATGTACACACGACACTACTAAAAGTGCAACCAACGCAACTTTATGAAGAATATGCATCTTGTTCTTTTTTTTAAAAAAGTATAATGTGTTGAAGGCCTAAGGAATAAGGTAAGTACAAAAATGATAAGCAAGCTACTTTTCGATCTATTTAATGTACTTCCTCCAACAGCGAATCGTTAAAGTGAACCTGCTTCCCACAGACACAAACAACTTTCACGTGATTTGAGAGAGTGACCGAGCCGAGATGTGTCATGCTCTTTAAAAAACACAAAGGCAAAGGACGCCCCCACTGAGTGGCATGATATCGTAAGATCATGCGGTTAATTTCAGCAGTAGGTATAAAAATAGAGTGTCCTCCATAATAATTGTGAAACAGACCATACAGATAGGCCTGATATTGATACCATTTCGATTGTTTGTATCATTGTGTGTTTCTTTCAAAAACATAATTTTCTTTGGATTTATTGATTCCGTTCCACATCAACATCTTTACTTTGTTTTCTTGGAAGAAATACGGTGGGTGGTACGTAACATAGCCTATTATGTGTCTACCGGTATACATGCTTTGCATACGTATTCCTGTTTCCATGAATCGATGAACCCCAAAAATAAAAGGGGTCGGGGGTCTTCCCCCGTGAAATTGTTGATTCCTAGATGGCGGGAAATGACCTTTCCCGACTTCTAATTTTGTATTCAAGGTCGTTATCCTTTATTCAGATAAAAATATAAATTTAAAATTTAAAACAGACAGTCGAAAGACTGCATGGGAGTGTATTACAATAATTGCTTAAGAATTCAAAAACAGAACACCAAAATTCAAGAAATTCACAACACAAACATAAAAAAGAAACAATGGATAAAAAGCACAGCACCAGACATAAAACCAAATTAAAATGATAAAAATGCCCGGTTCCGCCGGCCATGTTAGAAAAGGATCTAAACACACAGCGGCAGTGGCCCTACATTCCAAGCCCGTAGCCAGGGGGTTCGTTGGGTTCGAACGAACCCCGCTTTTCATGAAGTGCCCTTTCAACAAAGGCTGGCTAGCCAACACTTTAGGCCTAGCCTAGAACCTATCATCATTGAAAGTCCTGCTTTAATACCCGATTGTTAGGCCTACCTAGTAACATAAAAAATTCA
>NW_022711326.1:490751-493257 GCF_011630105.1 Anneissia japonica
ATATATCAGTATCAAAAAAACCCCCTACCAAAATCCTGGCTATGGGCTTGCATTCCACAATTTATGTAAAAATGGAAAACAGAAATTTATGGAGAACAGTCAAAAAACTTTGCTCATCATTAACCGGGTGTGCCCGATAACGAAAGAGACAAGGTAAAGTGCCAATTTTTTTACTCAATTCACCAAAAATAAAAAGAATCAAAAGGTAATTTAAGTTCCATTTTCGGGAATCCAGAGGTATAAAATACTGAAATTTTCGCGCTGACGTCGTGTGGACTATCATTTCATCAGCACCCCTTCCCTAAATCCTGGATACGCCACTCTCGCTGAAAACAATAGTTGAGCTAAATATATTTTCATATTCGTTTTGTTGTTCATGTGAATGTCTGATAGGTTATTACTTTAAAACAATGCTAAAAACATAGTATCAATGCCAACATAGACACATGTACGACTGAGTTGAGCGACTCCAAATTAGTGGTTACGCAACGTTTGTCATGCACTGTATCATGCGCTATAGAAATAAAGACCATAATGTAATGGGAATGTACCTCTCTGGTAGGGCCTACAGTACAATCAGTGGAAAAGTGTAAGATATAGGCTGGTGAGGATTTAAACAATGTCTTAATGGTAATGTTCAAAATAAGTGTCAAGGAAAGTAATTATGATTGTTAAATAAATGGTCAACATTTTATTTTTATATCTCACCCTGACCTTCTCCTGGGTGAAGGTCTGCATCCGCGCCTGATGTGAAACCAATCTTTCAGTTTTCCCCACTCATTTCAATACCCCTCAATAGGGGTCCAGGGAAGAAGTCCAAGGAAACACAATTTAAGGATTTGAAACGCTTATTTCTTTGAATTTTTGAGTCTCACATTCAGTAAAAATTTCAATTACATACATTTGCTCTCTGACGAATTGTTTTTTTTTCTCCCAGATGGTGGAAAGGGTGGGTGGGGGGATGCTACCACATATCCCCTCTGGGGGCACTGTTCCACTTATTCTGCTATTAGATTTAATTAATACGGATTTATTATCATTTTTAAATGCAATACTGCACAATTAAAGAAAATTAAACACTGTAATTCAGTAAATCATCTGGTCTATTTTTCTCATGACTTACAGTGGCGGATTCAAAGGAGTCGAGCCAGCATGCACCCATCCCCGACACCAAAATTATGGAGAAAAAGGGAAATTATAATCAAATTTAGGTCTGAGTGTGCCATTTTCGGTCATCTAAGGTGTCATAACCATAAAATTTCTTACCTCATCCCCAACCATAGACTACACCCTCCATCTGTGAAAGTATCTCCCTGGGCCCTCTCTATTTCGAATTCCTGGGTCCGCCACTAACACAAGTAAAGGAGGAACATGTGGAAAATTTGTGCCTAAACTTTATGAATGAGTATAAATAATAATAAACGGTTTCGCTAAGCCCAACACCTTGGTTACTGTTGCTAAGCAGGGGCGGATTTAGAGGGGGCCCCCTTAACAGGCTTTAGCCCCCCCCCCCCTAAAATTTCATAGCCATTTCTTTTTAACTGCCTTTTGAAGGTCCAAATTAAAATATTGTTTAATGTTTTCTTCACACACATCATATTTATGGGCTAAACATTTTACAGTAGTAGTTTTTCAGTGATAAAATCAAAATGAAATACGTTTTTTCACCGATCAGCGGACAAAAAGCGTAGCTAAGAAAGCTGCTTTTGCCTAATTTCCAAAGTGGGGGGGGGGACATGGTATCCATTATCTTTCCCCCCCCCCATTTTTCACCCATCTTCTTTAATTAAAACCCTACTTTTACAAGCGAATGGAAAGAATAACAATTACGCATGACTCATGAATTTTGTCTGTTCACTTTCTAAGTACGGTACGTATTTTCCGGACCAAAAACCAAGTAAAAACGCAATTGTTTAAACATTTTGTAACCATCTCAGAAACCCACTAGATCGATTTTATGGGTGCAACGACTATCAGAGGCTAAATTTATTGTGAAAACAATGTACTGAACGTTGTTGAAATTGGAGGTATGTATCCTTATTAGGCAAATATTTTTACAAACTCAAAAGTGCACAATTTAAAAAATATAAACGATTTATTCTTTTTGTATATTATTATGACCCGTACGTATATACTAGTGTTTAATATTATCTACATACATAGGATTACTGTTTTTTCTAATTTCACGGATATGATGTCTACCTATTTCGATTAAGTGATAAGCCTACCAAAAGTTTACAAACTCCAGTGTTACGTTGACGCAGTCTCGCAATGACGCCATAATAATCAGTGGCAGATTCAAGTGGGGCCGAGCCGGCCCTAACTTTTTTCAAAATTTTTTTTTTTTAAACGGAAAAAAAGAAAGGAAAATTAGAATTAAAATTTAGGTCTGAGAGTGCTATTTCCGGCAATCTAGGGTGTCATAATCATAAATTTTCTTACCTCAGCCCCAACCATGGTGGGGCTGAGGTGGTAGTCCAGCTACACTCTCCATCTGTAAAAGTCC
>NW_022711326.1:493265-509614 GCF_011630105.1 Anneissia japonica
ACATCTAATAGCTAAAGCGTTCAGCTACCCCTCTGAACCCCATCTTATCGGACGGAGACACCTCCTCCCAAACCTAACCTCCGCAGGCACTTGGAGGCACTTTACACATATACCTATAGCCCCCCCAACCAAAACTTCTGGATCCGCCCCTGCTAAGTCCAACAAAACATGTGCGTTTGTGGGGCAAGTGTGTTTTCCTGGGCATTTGTTGATCCGTCAGTTGATACGATTGATTGACAGTCTGGAAATGTCAAATATCTTCCCCATACAGTGCTAATAAACTAGTGTATGATGGACTAACTGGGACACCAGTCTATTTCATTTAACAATACTGTACCAAAAATGTTGCATACGACAATAATCAAGAGTGCATTGCAGCTGAGGTGTGACTTTGCAGTCACAGTGCACAGCTTCAAATCCATGGATCCTGGGTTCAAATCCTTTCAAAAGCCATGTTCTATTTTTCAGGACTAAAAACATCTCCTCTTTCAAGCTAATGAATTTAGTACTTCAGTTTAAATAAATGAATTAATAATACTCATAATATACTGCACAGTGTTAAACACTCCACTCCCTAGTATCATACAGTATAGAACATCAGAAAACTCCATTCTGTAAGTCAATGGAGCTTTCGGGATTGCAAATTAAACACAACAACTGGCCAATCTCAACATTTTTTTAATCTGCAGAAAACTTCTTTTCATTTGTTGTTGCTTTGATTAAATTGTTATGGTGCTTGTCTCAAAGTGTATTGAATGTTATATGCCAATTTTACTTCACCAGGAAAGAGCATCTGAACTACATCTCTCGTACTATTAGCATTAACATTCTTCTGTGTACTGTATGTAGTGTATCATTCCAAAAATGGTGTGGCGTAGTTATGTTGTCCCATTTTTTAGTCAACATTCTGTCCTCAGGCATTTACATACAGATTGGTCGAAGAAAACTTTACTCAATCAAGAATATCGTTTCCTCATGAAGTATTCAACACATACTGATATGAAATTTTAATGATGTCTAAGAAGGCTGCCAGCAAAGCAACAACAAGTGCTATTCGTAGCCAACGTGGTGTTTTAGAAGATGTAGCTTGTAATGACGACATTGCACTAACCTGGCAAAAACAAGATTATTAATATAAAGATTGAGTGTGATTCAGATTGAGTGTGGTGAAGTGACATATATAAGAGTCTTGGATGGGGAGGGGCTGATGATTAGTTGAGGGCATTAGCTCACAAATAGAGTGATTTTTAACCACATGAACATGATTTGTTTGAGGGGGAAGAGTGAGTATTTTTTTTTTGGAGTGGGGTGCCTCCCGCACCCCCTAGATACACCACTGGCATGGTGTAAAATGTATTTCTATTCATATATCATGATACAACATATAATATATCTTATATTATATAAAGATAATATTTCATAAAGCAAAGTTGTATATATTCAAGACAGTGATGTCATCAGTGGGTTCAGGGGGAAATCGCCAAACAAGCATAAGCTGCCTGTCGTCATGCACCTCTTGAGGTCAACAAACACACACAATCAATTTGCCGACCCAACCAAATATACTGTGACTGTGGCCTAATAATATGTTTTAAAAGCACAAATTTTACCCTAATAAACCATTAAAATCTCTCCCATGAGTTAAACTCCTAGACCAGGAGGCCCTAGGCAGCTCTTTAGTTTTGTGTTCCTGTCGGCTTGTTAGACCCCCTGTCAGAAAATATCTAGAGCCATTACTGATCAATGACAAAACTCTACGATACTCTACTCTACGACTACGATAACTTACCCCAGAAATTTGACCTTTTTGAAGGGGCTCAACAATGGATGGTGTTACCAATCTACTGTTGTCAATTAGTTTACCCATTTGGAAATGCTTTCCTGTTGAAGCAATTTCTACCTCTATCATCTTTCCCAGTAGCCTCTCCTCCTTTGGTACCAGTACCTACATTACAGATGGAAGAGCAAATACAACTTTTGTAGTGAATGGCCTCCATTTGATATGTGGTGTACAGTATTTCAAAGATTTGTGGATTTTATTCCTACGTAAACCTGTTGTATTTTTTAAGAAGTATTTCACATGTAGCATCAAAAAGGTTCATGTAGAAAAATCTATATTTTAAATACAGAAATCAGAACCAGATGAAATTATTTAACCATCTAATATAATAATGATATATTAACAATAATAATTAAAATAATACAATATTTATAATATTTAATGACAATAATAATACTTATTATACTATATTTGAATATAAATAATCAAAATTAAATAATATATTTCATAACAATAATAATGTTAATACAGTAGTAACACAGCAATAATAGAGAATATTTCACCTGTTCATAGAACTTATTATGGCCCACATAATACTTTTTATCATGTGATTCCTCTGTAACAAGAACTTGTTGCCTTTCTCCTATCTTGTGACTGTAGGTTTCATAACTCTTGAACAAAGTTGACAATTCCTTCGTTCTTCTCTTTTTCTGAACATTATTAAAACAGGAGATAAATATAATGATTGATGTTATTAATACAAAGTTTCTGAAAGATGTGCCAACATTTTGTAGGCACTATAACCTGTTAATTACAATCACCTCCTCGCACTGGTGTGTCAATCTGTGACCATCAGTGCCTCGCACTGGTGTGTCAATCTGTGACCATCAGTGCCTCGCACTGGTGTGTCAATCTGTGACCATCAGTGCCTCGCACTGGTGTGTCAATCTGTGACCATCAGTGCCTCGCACTGGTGTGTCAATTTGTGACCATCAGTGTTTGCAATATTCTTATAGGCATTGACTTTCATTTTATTTATTTGATCCAAAATGCATGCACAATGTCAAAGGTTACCTATGATAGGTATTACGCACCTCATCTGCAGGAACTTGATGCATCTTTGCAGCAGGTGTGGCAGGCCTAGGAAAGAACTGGTTAATGAACACACTTGGAAACTTGTAATCGTCAATCAGCTTTAGCGTGTCCTTGAAATCCTGCGAAAGAATTTACCAATGACATTATACAGAGTGAGCTAACTACAGGCCTTGACATTGGCACTGGTTGCAGACAATCCTTGCTCAGACTTTGATCAATATCTGTATCAGAGGTGTAGGTTGGTTTCATCCTGGGAAGAGTGGGGTAAGAAATTTCAGAATGCAGAAATAGAGATAGTGAAAATTGAAAATGCAGAAATAAATCCCTATTCCAACGAAAACTTAATGGTCAGTTATTGCATTTTAACTCACTTAGTGAAACTCATTTTCTGCCAAGGGGGAAGGGTTTGTTCATCTGGACCTCCCAGACTATGCACATGTGTATAAAAAAATACTCTTGTATGTATTACCTCTACTGTTTCAGTTGGAAATCCACATATAACATCAGTGGCAATTGTAACACCTGGTACTCTATTGAAACAAACAAAATATAATAGTATGTGTTATTGTGGAGGTGAGTGACCTTTAGCAATAGTATTAGTTAAAAACATAATGTCAGAGCTGATAAAGTGGCCAGAGTTAATGTTTGAGGTGAAACAAGTGCAAAAACCATAACAAAATCCAAGAACAGCATAATTTACAATAAGAAACATATGTAACAAATTATTTTGGCTAATTTTACAGTAAATTACTATGTCACGAAAGGTCCACGGATTAATCTCAGATAAGAAAGTATAATACATACTCCAAGTATTGAAATACACACCATCATGTTGGGATTCAATATTTCGACATTAATTATGTCATCATCAGGAATTCCTGATGATGACATAATTAATGTCGAAATATTGAATCCCAACACGATGGCGTGTATTTCAATACTTGGAGTATGTATTATACTTTCTTACTATGTCACATCATTAGGAATGTCAATTCACGATTTAAAAGTTTTGATAATTCTAATACTTTTGGAGTCAACAAATAACAATGTACAGTACCTTGCTTTCAAAAAATCAACTACATGTCTAAAGTCATCCACATTATACTCTCGCTTCATGTCTGCCAAAACACAATCTGACCCTGACTGTACAGGCACGTGCAAAAATGAGTAAACCCTAGGATGCGATAAAATCTTAGACATCTCCTAAAAAAACAAACAAGAAAATATTTAGTGTGTTAAACATGTGATTAAATGTATAATTGTTTGAAGGTTTGCATGGCGAAGTAATGCTTGCGGTACACCACGTAGGTAGTTCTGAAAAGAACTGTTGTAGTTGAGAAAGTCTCGACATTTCGATTGACATGCTTCAATTGTCTTCAGGAGAATCTGCAGTTGAGAAAGTCTCGACGTTTCGATTGAGATGCTTCAATTGTCTTCAGGAGACGATTGAAGCATCCTCCTGAAGACGATTGAAGCATCTCAATCAAAACGTCAAGACTTTCTCAACTACAACAGTTCTTTTCAGAACTGCCTACGTGGTGTACTGCAAGCTTCAACATATAAATGTATAATCCCACCAAATGTGTGAATCCAAGATTTGTAGGGAAAACTAATACATAATTTAAGAACTTATATTTTTGTTATCAATTTACTAATTTCAACGATTCTATTATATTTTTAAAGGTGGGAGGGAATTTCTGGAGCCACTGCTCTATACCCACCTCCAAATGCTCCAGAATATATGGTGGATTGGTCATGCCTATCCTCATCATACAGTTTTCTGGTATAACTTCCACTAGTTGCCATAGTAACTCGGTAATAGTGACACCAATATCTTTTCCATATGCACCTATATCTTCACTTGTTAGCCATATTTCACAGACACCCTCTGATGGAAGAAAAACACTAAAAATATATTTATGTGGTCAGCTCAGCTCTCTTGTATTTGAAGTATTTTAATAAACATTTAGAAATTTGAAAAGTTATATATAGCCAATCACATTTTTAAAAATTTGTTTATTCATTCTGGTACAGATGCATACAATTAGAAAATTATTCATGAAGCAATTTAATGAGCTAATCAAATAATTAAATGTCTGTTACCTTCAAATGATTGTTTTGCACGTTGAACAATTTCTTGAGGAGGATAGCTACCTAATTCCCCACGGGCATATTTTGTTTTACAATATGTACACTGATTCAAACACCTACAAACAAATCAGATTATATAAATAATTACTTAGTTATTTCATTCTATTTCAGAAGAACTGCTCAAGATTCACCGCCCCACCCTTTCCCGGCATTCAATACAGAATCAATAATACACTATGTGCAAACCTTCCCCACTCCCTGAAGAGTATTCTTTATTGTTTTTTTAAAAACTATAATAGACAGCAGGGCTCGATTTTTTACTACCCCAGCGTCCAATGGCTAGTATAGTAAAAACTGCTCTGGGCTAGTCAACCTCCCTTCCTTTTTGCCCGGTGGGCTAATGAACAAGGCCTACAGTACCGCCGCAAACTATTGCAATTTTTCATGCGCTCAGGCTTCGTAGATATATCGTAGCCTGATATAAACAATCTAAGCAAGCCTACAAAGCGAATCTACGAAGCAAAAGTGTGTTGTTTATTTGTATGTGCAGAAAGACTGCTGTAGCTTACGGAGCTGTTTTTTCAATAAGAAAAACATACACTTGATTTGATGGGAGTCTCCAGTTTCACACTCGCTGTCGACGACAGGAACTTGTTTGTACTGCTGTATTATTTTTTTCAATTAATTAGCTTAGAGCCTAGCCTATTTATTTACAATTATTTTGCCTTTTTTAACTGTCAAAAAATGATGTCCTCAATTAAAATGGCTTTTATGATCTACGATACTCTGGAGAACATTATAAATATATCTACGAATATCAATTTTTCGTTTTTAAATGCAGACCTTCTCCAGTTTTTAGGCACTTCGTCGTAACCCTCTTAACCAACCCCCCACCCCCACACTATGGGCCAGATAGAGGGTGACCCTTCTAGCGTAACCTAGAAGGTTGGTTGATAATCAGGGCCTTCTTAAAATAAATGAAACAAAACAGGACCATGTGTAAAACAGGTTGTTAGACCCACCTGATATCTGTGTAAATATGTTCAATAAATATAAATGAATAAATCATGAATTTGTGGGAGATGTATTAGCTTCTTGTAGACCTATTTTACTCACCCTGTGTTGATAGCTATGATTTCAACAAGTGGATTCTTCCTTATTTTTGGTAAATTTAGAGAGGCTCCACCAATTTTTTTACCATCTGCTTTTTTTTGACCAAGTAAACGAACAGTGTGACCTTTAAAAAGTGGTAAAGAAACCAAGAATGGAAATAAAATGTGATGAATAAAACCGAGAATGAAAACTGTATAATTATGAACATCATATTAATTTATGCAGTATAAAAATCAAATTTTGCAATGTTGTAAAATAAGTTATAAATCTTTCTTCCTTAAGGTTATGTTATGATAGTTATTAATATTCAATCAGTAGTTGATAAATGATACCAAGAGTTTCTTTCCCAAGCAACCTATAGTTTGTAACAGGCTAAACCCTAAAAACCCTAATAAATTTTCCTAACAGAAAAATATAAAAAACAAAATCAGCATAGTTGCTTAAAGTGTCTACACTGGACCATGTGACTTGGCATCTTACCTTTCAATGTTTCTTCCACAACTTCCACAACACGGTCAATCTGTTGAACACCTACTATGCTGACTCCATGGATGTAGTCCATGCGAGGCTGAGCTTGCGGCACACATCCGGACACAACCAAGTGTTTGCCGGCCTTCTGGGCCGCCTTGACCTCGTTACGGAAGTGGTCTTCTGCTGGGTTCTTCACAGTGCAGCTGTTTAAGAGCCAAAGGTCTGCATCACCAGCTTTATCTGAAATTATTATTCTTTCAATTATTGAGTACTTATTGATTGCAGTACTTTACCAGTGGTTTGGTCAAGATTCACAAACTTTGGGTCATCCCTATATTTTGAAGTTTATTCTGTTATATTCTCAAATCAATGTTAGGAGGAACATGTTTTTTTAGAAGGGTAGTCTTGCTATAGAATGTACATGCTCAACGAAGCATGGTGCAACCATCCTTTGAAGTTTGCAGCTTGCAGCGTACTCCAGCAGAAACATCATCTACAAAAGAGACTTTTAAGCACAGAGTGCTTTGCCACGGTCCCATAGGTGGTCAACCTACGAGAAACAAGTTAACAAGTAAGTTTAATTACTATATTTTTTAATACTTGGCTTTTTTATATTTATTTAGCAAAATCTTGATGCTTGTTAAATAAAATAAAACAAACTTGCTAGTTACTAAAACAGTAAATACATAAAATACATTTAAGAGTGATTGCACATCAGTACATGAAAAAAAATATAGAAAATCATTCTATAGCACCTATTAATTTATACGTGACCAGTACTATATTGCACTGTATATGAAAGTTTGAGTTGTTAATGTGTATAGCATTGCTAACAAAGGAATATCTATACCACTTTATTTTACACTTAACTGTGCGGAATCTCCCAGAGTTATTTGCCACAAAACAGAAAACAGAACATTAGAAGACAGGTCAATGTTTACCTGTAATTGTGTAACCATAGGCAGCTAGCTGGCCTGCCATATATTCGCCATCTGAATTGTTGTGAGAGCAACCCCAGGTCTTCACATATATATTTTGGGTACCAGGAACAATGCTAAATAAAAATAAATATGAAAAGATTATTTCAAAATCATTCTGTTATACTAATAATCATCTGTGTTTAACTACAAGAAACTTAAAGCTCTGTCCAGACTATAAAATTTTATGTATGCCCATATATAGTCATGATGTGCCTATATATAGTCATGATGTGCCTATATATGTTCATAGTATGATGTCATTATGACCATATTTAGGCACGCCACGTGTTTCTAATTTTACACACCTGTCTGTTGTTATCTCTTCTTGTTTAAAAGCTGCATTGTTTTTCTTGCGTACTTTTGGTACAACATCTGGTTTGTTAGCAAACCTCTCGTTAGGTGTTACATCTTCGACTGAGACAATGTCCTCAATGTCATCTAAATCGTGAGGCATTTTGATCAATCTGCTTGGAAAAAGATACACATACACTTGTAGAAGATCTGAAGTCTTGCGCTAAAAACCTGAATTTGAATTGTCTGATTTGTATATTCAGGTAATTTAAAAAACTTTCAATTATAAATTTTAATGAGAAAAAATATTTCACCGGAGAGTTACATAATACCTTTCCTACATTCTTTTGAATAGACCATCAAATTGGCTGGTATGGGAATCATTTTAAGGAATTATGTAGTGAAATGTGAAATTCAGTTTCTGTATACAATTACAATCATAATTATAATTTGCTTTTTTTACCACAAAACCCCGGATTGAACACACTGAAGACCGTGAATTTAAGATACGCCCTTTTCCATGAATCGGTAGACATCTTGAAGTGATGACAAACAACCCAAGTCAGTGGTGGTGCGTAACCAACAAACATAAGATAAGGCATATAAAACGTGTGGAATTTAATAACTGAATTAATAAGTATGCTCAACTTGAGGCCTTTTCTAAAAATAAGTAGGCCTAGGCATAGTCCTCCTGTACTACTAGGCTTAGGCTAGGCTCCAACTCCGAGGCTCAGACGGTCAGTCAGTCAGGACTAGATAGGCCTAACTAGCTATATATAGTAGAGTAGAGGGGCTAGCCTAGAGGCCTAGTTGTCTAGGCCCAAACTATCTATCATCTACGCCTAGGCTCGCCAAGGTAGGCCAGGCCAGGGTCGGGTGATAGGCATAGCTTTGACTAGGACCGTAGTATAGTAGACTAGCTATGCCTAAAGGTCTACTATTTTATAAGTTATTGTTTTAATATGAAACATATATATTTAAAATAAAAATTTCAATTGATCTACAAACATCTTACGTTTTCAGTAAACTACTTTCAACTGTTTTTATTTCGTGATAAACAAACCATGCCTTGCTTGGGGCCGAAGCCTAGTTTAGTATAAGGTCAGAGGTTACGCCAGACAGGGTGAGAAACTATAATTATTGTAAAAGCAATACGTTTGTATTTTTATTATTAAAATTGTTTAAAAAACGAAAATATTCAAATTTACCTTGCCATTAAAACATAATGATTATTTATTTATTTTAAACTAAAGTATTTTTTGGCCAAAACTTCTCCAAATTAGCGCCCTCTAGAGTAAAGGAACCTGGAAACTTTTTGCAAAGATTATAAATATTTACCTAATTGGGCTTATTCGACTGATTCATTTCGTTGAGTATGAATTTTCGTTGAGTACAGTATTATTAATTATATTTTCATTCGACTGATTCGTTAAATAGACTTAAACCAGAGTACGTTAATCAGTGTTAAGTTATCCACGTGACCAAAAAATAAACATGGCCGATTGGTGAGTTTATAAACAACATTTGCGTTAGTATAACCATGGTATAACTTAGATTAAATTTCATAAAATAAAAATTATAATATTTAAAAAGTACCTACATTGATGGAGAAGGCTGCTTCGGATTGTGGCAGTATGGGTTTTTCGTAAAAAAAATTTTTCATCCAGTTTTTAAATTCTGTTATTTTTTTACTTCAATGTGGGTAAATAAATATTATAATTTTTTATTTTCTGAAATTTAATCTAAATTATATTAACGCAAATGTCGTTTCTGGTTACGGTTATTTTCGTTGCCAACGAAGTCTCTTTTAGTTTACAAACGTACCAGTCGAATGAAAATAATACTCAACGAAAATTCGTACTCAACGAACTAAACCAGTCGAATAAGCCCTTTGCTTTTTGTAAGAAAAAAAAAGAAGAGAAGCTAATGATCGAAGTTTGAAAAAGAAATTGTCTCAAAATTCACCAAATCAGTAAGTCTAACGAAGTCGTTGTTACAAATATGAATATTTATTTATACAGTTTTTCTACACGGAAGATAAAATCAAATCTGATTAAGAAAACCTCTAATGAGGTTGTAGCCTAGGCCTAGCCTAGGCCTAGCCTAGGCTAGGTAGCTACCTAGCCTAGGCGATACAAGGAGGACCTTATTTTATAGGCCAGCAGGGATTAGGCTTATGTAGGTATAGGCCTATGTTTGTATGTTTAGTACTACTAGGCCTATGCCTATGATAGGCATACTCTACTCTAGCCTGGGCTAGTCTAGCTACTAGGCCTAAATAGGCTAGTAAGAATTTAGTTTGATTTTAAAAGTGTTTTTAGCATATCACAGTCGGAAGTTTTAAAACTGACTATTAATGTTATTCAGTAGAAAAAAATGAAATAGCCCTAGGCCTAGGTAGGCCTAGGCTAAAGAATACAAAATAAAGAAGTTGTAAGCTTTTGGATACCAGCTCTACCTCAACATCTAGGATTTGTGTATATTTGTCAGAACAATATCTGTAAAAATTAACATTGCTATGCACATGCTGCTGGTAGATAGGTAGTTATGGAACACCACACAGTGTTAGAAATGATTAATTTAAATCGCAGTTTAATTTGCATCATAATTTAAACTTTACAACTATTTTCCACATCATAAGCTCATTTAGGTAAAGTTTACCTCCAGTACATTGTATGCATGAATGCACTCCCCACAGACCACAATGATTTTCTATCTGCTATTCACTTAAAGCCAACCAACTGCCAAAACAGGGTACAAACAATTATGAATAGAAATTTGAAGAAAAAAATTATCATTGGTTTCTTAACCAATCAGTATGAGGCATATGACAAGAAAGCCTAATTTATTAGCTACACTTGACCGTTCACCCCCAAAGTTTGGCAAACTGTGGTTTTAGCTTTTCTTCATATACAAAATCATAAAGTATATGAAAATTTGAAAAAAAAAAATGATAACTCAATTTTGCATTGATTGTAAAAATATATAGATGATTATAAGGCGAGACTTTTTTTATTCCTTGTTTCGCAAACTTATTTTTTTAAAGATTATCAGAGGAGGGCGGAAAAAAAATAAAAATAAAATTTTGTTTTCTTATTTAGCAAATAGTTTTGCCAAAAACACCGAGATGGAGGAGAAAATAAAAATAAATTTTTATTGGTGAGTGTAAACAGTGTAGTAATGAGATGGTTAAATGCTTCAAATTTATATAATTAGGAAGAAATATACATATCCTATCTTCTGAAGATTTCAAGGCAGCGGAGGGTGTAATAAAAATAAAGAGAACCTTTATTTTTTTTCTGAAATTTCAATTTTTTGTGGTCCCACGTGTGCTAATTGGCCAAAAATAAAATTTTATTTTTATTCAAAATAATCAATACTTGCGTGCAGCGGGTTTGCTAAACAAGATATAAAAAAATTCTCGCCTAAAGCTTAAAATATCTGGTTTTTTAATTCAATCAATCCAAATTGTCAAAAGAAACCATTCAAATTGTATAGTCGATTTTGTGAGCAGATGACTGAAAGATTTCCTTATGAAGAATAGTTTCACGTTTGTCTTACTTTGCTTTTAGTGTGAGATAGTGATTTTGAATTTGTTGCTATTTTGTCTTTTGTCTCTTTGTCTTATCCTTTGGTTAAATTAATTAACTAAAAAATTGACAGTGAATTTTACAGGAAAGATGCATGAAGATGATGGTAAAATTAGGCCATACAGGGTAATTGTAGATCCAAGAGATCCTATGAAGTACAGTGAACCATCACCGAGGCCCTGCAGAAAACACATAGGAGAAGAAGATAAGAAAGAACAGCACAGAATGAATGAAAGGTATGATTATTGACCTTGGTCTGTATGATGTAAGTCTTGGAATAATGGAATAATAAATACTGTAGCAGAATAAAATATACCAGTTTTAAATAATGCATCACCCTATCATAGGACCATGTACAGTACTTACCAACTACCCTGGTGTTAATTACACTTAGTAATAAGTGCTTCCAAACTACAGTATCAGATTGTCACTAATACTGGGTAGGGGCAACCATAGACTGGGTTCCAGTCCCAAAAAATTGTCTTAATCAGTGAAAACTATTAAAAATAAATTGATTTTGGCATCAATGGCATTCCATATTACTTATTTGCATGGCATTCCATACTGTACATTTTCTGAGTTCCAAATATTGTAAAGAAACATTTTTATTCCTGTATAATTTGATATTATGTGTAAAAACCATAGAGCTATTAAACAACTATAATGCTGACAAGATGGCGAAGCAATGCAAAGTTATGTATGTGTACCATCCAAGATGGCCGCCGTAAGAAAGTGCCACCTTCAGGCTTATTACCATAAATAAGCCCTCTGACTGACTATTATTTCATTAATATAATTAGTATTGGTAATAAAAATTATTGAACTAGCCAAAAAGAGGTCAAGTAGAGCATCTTATTCAAACATTTAAATGTTTGAATTGAAAATGATAGTGCTTAAGCGAAATTTGATTGGCTGAATCTATGGCAGCCATCTTGGATGGTACACACACACAGCTCTGCGTAATTCGAACATCGAATACATTGCAGTTAGCGCTCTAGTATTCTTATTATATCTCTATGGTAAAAACTAATGTCTCCTTCTGTCTTGTAGATTCAGACACCATAATTTAAACCTTGCCATACAAGAAATGGTTAAGATTATACCGTACCCACAAGGCGGTCCACCAAAGAATGAAACCAAGGTAAAGACCGTTCAGTGGTAAAAGCATAGTAACTCAGTGGTACAGTGCTGTACGCATGGTAACACAGACCCTATTCGTATAGGATGTGTAAGGACGGGGGGGGGGGGCGAGGTGGTCCTGTTAAGGGTTCCTGGAAAAAATTGTTTATAGATGCCAGAAAATTTCCAACATTTTCAGGGAGGTTATGTGTTATTAAATTTAACAAATTCCATAGAAGCTCCACTCCTTGATCCACAAGGAATATTCCAATTCTCCATTCGTTACGGGTCTGAATATGTGCACATCTTTTTTATCTGTATTTAAATTTCAGTAACTTTACCACTTTCACTCTGATTTTTAAAATATTTTGCTGTAGTACAATATTCTCCATCGAGCAAGTGCCTATATGAATTTCCTGAAAAGCAAGATCTCTGAATTAAGCAATGAATTGGATATGCAGTGTGACTTTGTTGAAGGATATGCAGTGTTTGACAAACCATTCCATTCTGTTAAAGGTAACATCATCTTTTCTATAAATTAATTAGGAGTAGGAAGTAGACTTAAAAGCTGTGGAAATTCTTTCTTCTTGGCGGTGTTACTAGTTGTATCGCATTGTACTGTAGTATTACTAATCTATTCATTTATATGTTTAAGGTGGAAAGAAGTACTCAATTCCAGCTTTTTCACCCTTGAGTAATGAAGATGTGGAAGGATTGTTAGGCCGTGAACTGCCACCAACTATCCCCATCTACAAACCCAAATCTAGAACTTGTAGAATGGCACCCTCTACACCTTATGTGTATGGGCATAAGGCTGCTGTAGCAACGCCGACAGGTACGTTGGCCTATGCCTGTCAATTTCCATTCTCGGAAATATTCATAAAATTAATGTTAAATTGTTAATGTGTAGAGCCTGGTATGTGTGAGTTTAAAGGAGGTTACGTAGTGAAAATTTCTCCTAATATATATATTCCTCACATCTTAAGCTGGCCACTCACTTCTCCCAACGGTCGTTGGCCGATTCCAAAACACATGCTCAACAGATTGTTTTTATTGACAATCCATTCAGACTGTCACCAACAAATAGCAGACAGCGTCGTCTTGTCTGCACTCACATGGAACAGAATCGGATTCATACGACTCAATGAGTGCTCGGCTTAGTTCTGTAATTTTTGAAAAAATCAAACAAGTGCAATACAGTATAGCCCATGTACAAATAAAGAATAAAGTACCCTCTGCATATGGTTAATCTGCCTAAAGTTTCATAACTTTATTACTTATTCCAGTGGTTCGTGACCCAAAAAAAAAAAAAATGAATGTAAATCAGACTTCTTTAAAAAAGAAAACATAAATCAGCATGAAATTTCCAATGTGGAGAATTTCAGTTATCTGCGATAATTTTCCAGAAGATAACCATCGCAAATTTGCCATAATTATCAACAAATATGATGAAGAAACCTAAGTATAGTAGTAAGTAAACAAAAAATAAACAGATAAATTTTGTTTTCCTGAAATAATTTCGTACATTTATTTAACATTTCAGGCTTTACCTACACACCAGTCATGCCTTCGAATATCTCCACAAGTTTACATCCTCTTGATAATCAACCCATACCAGTGATGGTTAGTAATGCAATGATGTCAAATACATCCACACCATTTGTTGTCAGTGTATTCCCAAATCCATACATAGCAAGTTCCATTGGTGGAAGGCAGATAGCACATCCTAAAGCTCAGTTGCAGACTGTGAACAAGCAAGTCTTAAGTGGTGGAGCTTCAAATATCAAAGTCTTGGCACAATGCGATGCTACACAGAATGATGTTCCTGTTTCCGATTTCAGTTCTGCAAGTCCAACATCAAGTGTATACTCTCTGACAACCACCACTTCCTCACCATCTGACATCCTGTGTGGAAATACTCAAACTTCAGAGGATTCTCTAGTGACCATTTCTCAAGAGGATAGGTTGTCACTGATGTCAGATGACATACTGATGCCAGGCTACAACCTGCCTGAGAACAGAATTCTGTCAGAAGATTCCTCCACTTTTGATAGTAGTGACATCTTAACCAAGGCTGATATTTTAACAGCTGTGGCAGCAATGGAAACTACCACAAATGAGTTAAAAGAGACATCCTTTTCACCATACGATGATGTAGAAGATTTCTCTCCAATCTCAGATGTGCAAAGAATTACCAATGAAGATGACTCTAAATCTTTAGAAGCAGTCAGTCCAGATGACATCATTGGAATGTCCATCAATCCGTCAAATACATTTGATCAAAGTGCAGAGAGTGATGAAGAATTCTTTCCTTTTATGGAAGACATCAATGAGACAGAGCCAGATCTCTGGTCGTTGCAGTTTCAAGACACTGCTCAGTCAACTCCTCCATATGGAGTGAACGTGATGATTCCAACCAACATTCAGCAAGTTCTCAACATTATTAATGGCCCACAGGATGTGACATTTTCTTCAGCAAGACTAGATCATGACAGAGCCGGCAAATCCTCTTTTACAAGTTCCCCTTACAAATCACCAATGAAGCGGTCATGGATTAATGGATATCAACTCTTCACAAAAATAAACCACCATAAATTTCGAAGGTAGGGTAGTTTCATAACTTAATACTCGAAAATTACTGATAAGACAATTGACAAATGATTAGATTACATTTGATGAAGTAGAGCATTTCCCATCTTCTATCAGACATAACTTGTTCGATTAGATATGTATGCATGCACAGGTGTCCCAAGATTTTTGCAACTCACAGGAGTCTCCCAAATATCAGGAAGGTCTCCCGCATTTCCATGAGCAAGCAAGAACCTCCAGGAAATGACCCATCTCCTGTAAATTCACAAAACTGCATTTAAAATTTTCTTTCCGAAAGTCAGTGCCAATCGGTATGACAATGCACAGAAAAATATAACCAGATGTTTTAAGAAAGCTCATGAACTGACCTGGATGTGGATTCTTTTAACTTGGGGCCCCTGGGATGCATGAACTGTCAAAGACTAAGAGTGATAAATCCTTTAAATTATATTTTTGGCAGTTCTTGGCCAAAGATTCAAGGAAGAGAAATTACAAGGTTGTTGGGACAGGCATGGAAAGATTTTCCCAAGGAGTACAAAACATTGTACAGGTAAGATGCATATCAACATTTATTACACATGTGTATCTCGCCTTATTGAAGTTACAAAAATAATTATTGCCAAGCAGCAGAAAGAGCTACAAATTCAGTATCGAAAAACATTAAATAAGAATATAACTTGTTTTCCGATATTTTTAAAATTTTATAATAAATGTACAGTACTGTATTATTGACATAGACAATAGCATAAATAGGAATAGTGGGAGGGGGGCTGATGGAGGCATAAATATCATATGGCTAGCAGCTCAATGTTTAAGTGAGGACTTTAATTCGCTCAGGCTTAGGAAACAACAGATTTTTTACTAAATAATTGCATTTGTGTTATATACGGTGAGACATTTTTTATACCTTGTTTGGCGAACCTGACCACCCGCCAATAATGATTTCGAATAAAAAATTAATTTAATTTTTGGCCATTTAGCACGCCTCAAAAATATAGAAGTTTTTCTATTTTTATTATGCCCGCCGTTGCCTTGAAATCTCCAAAAATAGGACATTATTCCTAATTATATAAGTTTAAAGCATTTAACCATCCAATTACTGTACACTGTTTACATTCGCCAATAACATTTTATTTATATTTTTTCCTCCGTCTGGATGTTTTTGGTAAAACTATTTGATAAATTAAAAAACAAAATTTTATTTATATTTTTTACCGCTCTCCTCTATCT
>NW_022711326.1:509935-522300 GCF_011630105.1 Anneissia japonica
CACAATTTTGGTAAAATTAATGTTGAAATGAAGAATATATTTCAGTCTAATGTTAGTGCAAAATATCATTAGGCCTTTGTAATCACCGCACGACACGCGATTATCATGGCAACTAACACGCGCCTGGGTAATTCGTCACGTACGCTGACGGTTTATGGTCTGGTTCATATGGTTTTTGTGACGGTAAGATTGTAGGGACGCACGTGCGCCTAGAATGTCGATGCCAGAGTTATAACCTTTGATGTCCCGAGATGTGCGTCCTTTTGTTGAATTACCTTGCTCAGACTTAGGAAACAACAGATTTTTTACTAAATAATTGCATTTGTGTTATATACGGTGAGACATTTTTTATACCTTATTTGGCGAACCCGACCACCCGCCAATAATGATTTCAAATAAAAAATTAATTTAATTTTTGGCCATTTAGCACACCTCAAAAATATAGAAGTTTTTCTATTTTTATTATGCCCGCCGTTGCCTTGAAATCTCCAAAAATAGGACATTATTCCTAATTATATATGTTTAAAGCATTTAACCATCCAATTACTGTACACTGTTTACATTCGCCAATAACATTTTATTTATATTTTTTCCTCCGTCTGGATGTTTTTGGTAAAACTATTTGATAAATTAAAAAACAAAATTTTATTTATATTTTTTACCGCTCTCCTCTATCTTCGCAAAACGAGGTATTAAAAAGTCTTGCCTAAAGAGAGATTCTTAATATCTTCCTCTTTCTTTGTATAGCCAACATGCCTGTGAGCTGAATGAGTACAATAGAATCTTAAGAAAAAGATCCAACAACAAAGAACAGGAGAACTAGTTATTACCTCTATTTGTATAATACTGCAGTTAAATAATTTGTTATGCAAGGACCAAGGGTATGCCAATAGCCAACTCTTTAATCACTTTTGTATGTGGCAAACATACAGTACACACAAGATGCTCTGCTTACACTAGGATTAAGCCTCAATATTACACTAGCAAGTGGAGTTGTTTTGGTTGTGAGAAAAAATTCAAGGAATTGACTAAAGGGATTGGAAGGCAAGAATTTTAAGCTGCCACTGTTAAGCTGGTTTCCTTAAAATCTCTACACTGTCGCTAAAGTGTTTTCAGGGCAATCGTTGTACCGGGTAGTATTCGGGATGCAATCGGGAAGGCTCCCTGAATTGTCCGACCAATCAGCATCACAGAAAGCTGTCAGCCATAGCGTGTAGCGATTGTATGGAAACCAACCTTTATTATCAATCACATGCTAAGTTTTAGTATGTGTGGTACAGTACCTTAATTAGAGCCTGACATGTGATTGGCTATAACAAATACATCTATCAATTCTATGGTAAAACTAAACATGGAGAAGGTATATATAAAACATTAAAAAACACAGTGCAAATAAAATTATGTTGCCATACAAAAGTAATACACCCAATTCAACAAGTTTAAATGAAAATAATAGGTTCACAATTGACTATTATAATACTTTCAATTTAAAGAAAAATGATAATTATCTATTATCTAGAAACTATAAGAAATAATTAGTCGGGGTTTAATTAAATTAGGATTTTTAATTGTGTCAACAAGGATTGTCAAACATACACTAATAAAATCTGTTAAAACATTTTTAAAATAATAATGATCTAGAAACTATGGAATGCTTAAAACATGGGGTGAATTAAATTGACAAGTTCCAAACTGTGTGTAAAAGATTGTCCAAAACTTTTCCAGGCACTTTCAAGAGACTTTTAATACTTCAAGTAAAATTACAAGAGTGAGTCTGTCCTAATTATAGACAAGTCTACAAGCTTATTATATTACAACCAATCACAGAATGAAGAGCTCAGGATGTTAGTATTTTCAGCACTACAGCATGATAAGTATGCGCTCAACTAAACAATTCTATCAAAGCTTTGGACTACCCCTTTAAATCGTGTACTAGTAATAATGATGGTAGCCAGTGTTTTGCATAACTAATGTAGTGGTATACCACATTGTAATAATGTATTGTAAATAGTTGCCTTGGTTTTGGCATGAAGTTTTATGGCTCTCAGAACTGAATGAGTGGATTTAGTCTAAATCCCTGTCCAGACTATCAAATTTGATTGGACAATAACATGCAACATGCCTAAATATGGTCATGTTGAAATCACATCATGACCATATAAGCACACCATGACTATATATGGGCATACAACAGTTTATTGTCAAATGAAATTTGATAGTCTGGACAGGTATAGCATGTATTAACACTTTATTCTTAACTTGTGTGACATTTTAATTGAATAAATTATTCCATTGAGTCTGATTTGTGTATTTTGCTACTTTACTTAAATCAATTATTATTATTATTATTTATCATATGTTTTAGATTTTTTATGAAAGATGTGTGTATTACAGGTACTGTATTTAACTCCACACTTCTATTTGCAAAGTTGTATATTCATACTCACTCCATTAATTTTAAGTCAATCATTTTGTTCATATTGATCAATCTTTTGAATTATTTAAGTATGTTGTCCAACACACTGAAACATGCTTAGATATGTAGGCAAACCAAGCCTTCTCATCGGCCACAACAACTTTTCCCCTTTACTAAAAACTTCTATGGCCATAGTACACTCCATGTTTCACAACACAGCTTAAAATGGTCAAAATTGCTTAGATTTTCTGTGCCAAGAACTCCTGAACTCCCACTGGTGTTTTGGTCCAGAATCCTGCTGCCTCCTCTGCAACTTGTCAGGCCCTCTGTCCGACAACTTAGCACCCCATCCACCGCTGAGACCTTGCCACATACTAAACAGACCTTCATATTTAAAGGTTTTAATGTGATCAATTGTTACAACCACATGGGTCAGCACAGTTTAATAGATTATCCCACATATTTTGAATATCTTTAGGAGAGTTTTGTGCGGACAGAATCATTTCCTGTTCACATATATCATCACAAATAAAATTAGAGTCATGCATGTAATGAGGTTGGACTGCAGCCAACCAAATTCCTACTGAAATATCCTCTCCTTGGTAGCAATGCAAGTACCTGAAAGAAAAAAAAAGGGACTGATTATGATTATTCATATTGAAATTTCAAATCGGGTAATGGAATGATGCAGTGTGGTTATAATTTGCCAGTTTCTGAGTGGAACTCGCTTGTTTTTATCCCAGGACCAATGGTGGTGGGCACAATACTTTGTAAAGGATGTGCAGATATCTTGCATTATTCCATTTCTAGGGTCCATGTTGGGTCTACATCACTTTGAAAGAATGGACTTTGCAACTAAGCCCCGCCCCTTTGATATTGTATGCACGCGCACACATTTGAGGACTACACCTGTGTTTGTAGGACATGCATATTCCTGGCCCTATTGATTGGTCAGTTGGGAAGTTAATTCACACTTCTGAAAGGTCCATTGAGGTGATCTTACAACATTCCATTTATCGTGACCCATATGTGTATACTTTGCTAGGCTTAAGCAGGGATGTAACAGCATTACATTACAGACACATCTCACTGACTGACAGGACTGTGTGACACAGGCACACAGAGTAATAGAGTTGGGTGAACCCCTGTAGACAGCTTAGGGTTTTGTAAAATCCTACCTGAAAATTAAGGAAGCATCATGACCAGTGACAGCACCAGCAGGGACTAGAGACCCCACGTCAGGAACCCTTTACCTCCCCGCTATACCGCCCCATCCATGAAACTGTTGCTAAAACCTGCTTTGAAAAAGCAATTCTACAGTGTGAGAGTGACATGTCTGAGCATATAGAGCTGCCGTAAGGTTTGCTAACATCGGCCTCATTATGGGTGTGGACTTGATGTCAGGTGCTGCCACTGACTATGATATGACATGTGACACTCAAATTTTATTTGACAAAAACATGTGATATGCCTCAATATGGTCATGTTGACAGCACATCATGACCATATATAGGCACATCATGACTATATATGGGCATACAACAGTTTTTTTTATCAACAAATTTGATGGTCTGGACAGAGCTTTAGAGCAATTGAAAGAAAAAGTGAATTTACCCAGTATTCTTTGCAATCCAGCGTACCAAATCTGAAGACAAAATGTTGCCAGACCCACAGGCAAACGGTGGGTACGTAAGTGAGTTGTACTGCATATCTGCCCATTTGCCATACTCATTTACCTTCCAATTCCTTCTAAAATGTCCCCACCAACTCCGTGTTTCCTGTTTAGGTTCATCTAGAAACTACCAAGGATAAATCAATTAGTAATGTAATTATTTTTGTAACAGAACAACACCCAATTTGTGTAGAGTATGTATTGTTCATTTTTTTGCTTAAACGAATGTTGGAAATATCATGGTAAACATTAAATCACAATACAGTACAAAGCTTATCATATCATACCTTTAATTCCAAGAAGAAATTGCAAACCAAGATAGTTTTCAGTTAGTGTGGAATGTGCAACAACCCTATGACAAGTGCACATGGACCAATATACCCCCACCAACTGGTGTTATTATGCACTGTATTACAAACAAACCAAGTACATTCAAGAGTATTCATATGCCACAAAATATGATACCATGTACGGAGTACAATTCCAAAGTTTCCCACATATAGAATAGATGGTTATTAAGCACTGTCCAATCAATATACAGTACAGCTATTTTAAAATATTAAAGATGTCACTCTACTAAGGTCATAGTGACTTGCATAGTCCACCCTAACATGCATCAGATTGCATATACCAACATGATAAACAAATGAGCTCTTATATCTGAGGGAATGTCCTTTTACAGCTTGGGGAATTCCCCTTACTAGTCCTCGATGTGCTGCTGTTGCCTTACCTCAAGTAATTTAGCAGGATTAACAAATGTATCATCATCAACCTTCATGACATATTTAAACCTCATTGAACCTGACACCCTGCAAAAAATTGAGATTTCATTTAGGTACAATTCAAAAAGGGGTGCCTGCAGGGGTGTCTGCTTATAAATAGGAATGTCCCAAAGAGAGGTCCTACTGTAATATTGAGTATGATACAACTTACCATTTATAAAACTTTAAAAGCTTGGTTGGAATGTTACTGTATACATCTACTACATCAACAAAAACTAGATCATTGTTAGTTTGTTGTTCTTTCTTCAGTGACTCAGATTCAGCCGACACTTGTGCAAGTCTTTCTGCATCCCTCGTAGATCTCTCTGATAGCCATGCGTGAACTTCTTTAGAATCTACAAATTGAATGCATATTTAAAAGTTTAAGTGGATCAAATAAAACATTTGGGCTGCCAAGCATTGGTAGCACTAGTGGGGAACAGAGCTCAAGTCCCCCATCCTGTGACTTGTTGTTAGATCAGAAATGGAAAAATTAGATTTTAGGAAAAATTAGATTTTAAGAAGAATGAAAAAGACAGCCCAGTAATTCTAAAAGTCAGAAAGACCCCTTCCAGTGCTTTGATTATTGACAACAATGAAAATCGTTAGACCCCTCTCACATATCTTAATTCCCTCTTCCTCTCCAAACAATAATATTACGGTTTTATTACCATCAATGACATATATCATATTGGAGGCTGCTAGTTGTTCTCTTCCTGCCATCAACGGTTCAAACAAAGATTTAGTACCACTCTCATCTAAGAATCTTAATCCCTAAAAACAAAAAATATATACATACAGTATTATTAATAACAATAAGGCAAGGCATTTTTTATACCTTGTTTAGGGAACACGCCGACAGCAAATATTGATGAATAAAAATAAAATTTTATTTTTGGCCAATTAGCGCACCCCCGCCAAAAAAAGTTTTTCTTTATTTTTATTACACCCTACGCTGCCTTGAAGTCTCCAAAGATAAGATATGTATTTTTCTTCATAATTATAAAAATCTGAAGCATTTAAACATCCTATTTTACATTCATGAATAACATTTTAATTTTATTTTCTCCTCCGTCTGGATGATTTTGGCAAAGCTATTTGCTAAGTAAGAAAACAAAATTTTATTTTAATTTTTATTCCGCCCTCCTCCGATAATCTTTAAAAAAGTATGTGAAACATGGAATAAAAAGTCTCCCTAAACTATTACAATTTTTTTTTCTTACTTTTAGGGGACTCTTATAGAAAAGGATATGAAAACATTGTTAATTTATCTGTTTATAGGTAAAGAAATATTTTCATGTTCTAATTTTAAATTGAATTTTAATACCTTAGTGAAATATAAAACATACAGTAAGCAATATAATATTGCATTTTAATTTTGTTTTTATTCGAGATGGTACTGGAGGCCTATCCTTAAAAATCAAATAATGCAGATTATTTTGAATGCAAATTACTTTTTTGATGGTAATGACCCCTTCATCTTGCTCTACATTCTTCACATGTAGTGAGCCAATATCTTGCCATAAATTTCCTCCACCATTGTGAGTTACCAAAGATCCTTCGAAACCCTGGAATAAGAGACAAGATAAATTTTAAAATAATGTACAAATACACTACTTCAATAACAATAGCATTGCCCATATTTAATGTATAGAACTTATGATTTTTTATTATATACTTCAAAAAAAAAAAAAAGGGAAGGGGACAAAATTTTAATATAACAACATTAATAATAAACACCCGAAAACCTATGTTTTTAATGGAAAATTTACCTTTGGGTATACCAACTGTTCAATGTATTTGAAACGCCAACTTCCATATAACATCCCAGGATTATCCACACTGAAATTGGCACTAGCAAGAATATTCTGAAGAAAAACACAAAAGCAATTATGCTACTAGGTTCATGAATATGTAAATTTAACACAGGTGGTCATCATGAACAACTGAAAAAAGGGCCTTTTTCTGCTGAGCCAAAAAACATGTGTTTTTAAAAATAGTGTGTTTTCCGCAGCAGAAATGGGCCAAAAAACAAAAACATGGTTAGGAATGCGTTCAAAAAACATGCATTGGTTATAGGGTTGGCGTTCAGAAAACATGTTTTGTGGTACACTTTTCAGCTGCAATACAATACCGTGTTAGTCATGACCCATCAGTGACCCAAATTGACCCCTTCGTTGGTTCGATCATTCGTTCACAAGAAATTTGGGGCAAAGAAAACAATGAAACCAACAGGATGACATACTTTAAGCTTACCAAAATTTGTTCATATTTCGCAGGGTGTTGTTACAGTCTTTCACAGCATGCGCTGTAGCTCACAGGAAGTAAGGTCAACTTCAACATCTGTAGGTGACCGTCATTATAAGCTCCGCCCACCTACCAATGCTCTCGTTACCGTGTTTTTATTAGCTGCACTTTTCACTAGAAAAATGTTCCGAAGGAATTTAACCGTTTATAAAATACATGTGTTTTTGGCGTTATTCAGCAGAAATATGCCCAAAGGGTAAATATAACACAGGTGCTTATGAACAATTGAATAAAAGAATGCATGCTTTCTGCAGAACACGTACAATACATGTCAGTAGTTGTAGCATTCTTGGTTATATGTCTATCTATTACACAAATACTTTTAAAAAACCCCAAATCAGCGCCACACTGAACACTGAAATTTGTGGTGCAAACAAAAATGCAAAAACATTCTGGTTCTGGTTTCTCAATTCTGTGATTGGCTGTATTGTAGTGGTCTGAAAAATGTGTCTAAAATAATTAGTTTTTTTAGGAAAGAATCTCATTTTGCCTGGTACAAACTTCAATTTAACCTTGTTGTACTTTCTTAGAACTCTTGGTAAAATTCATTTATACTGATTCCATTATTGCCTGTGATTTGCATTTTATAATTGATGGTAGAGGGCTCACTTTGTGTAAGGCATCGTAGAGGCTAACATTAATTGGATTTTGATTGAATTGAATGCAGCTATCTAACACACCAAGTACCACAATGACAATATCATGGTGAACCTGTCAAAGAAAGAACAAGAACCTCATTACTGTACATATCAATTAGACATAAAATATTATATACTATGACAGATAAAAACAAAATTATGAAAATATCTTTATCTGTGAATAAACAATCTCTATGAAAGCTAACAATAACACATAAAGTTAACCACTGGCAAGTGTAACTACCTGGGAACAATGGACAACTTGTTGAGGATACTGTTGGCAACTACCATGATGGGTCCTCAAAGGACTGGATTAGATTGGACTAGGACTAATTGAGTTAATGCAAGGCGAACCCCAGAACCTCACTGCTGTTCTTGTTGTTATCAGAACTTTAAAAGCATCGCCAGTTTTGAACTGACGTGCAGGAAATTTTGTGCACGTAAACTAGAGGTTATTTCCAACAAACGTTCATGGCCTTTTTTTTTATGTTTGACCACAGGGTGTCCCCTACACAATGCAAAACAGGGGTTTCAGCAAGGACTGTACATTACTGTCATTTCTACTAACAGGACACGTCACATGGATGGTGCAGTCCTTCTAAGGGAATGAGGAAACCAAAAGCAGGGCTGGATTAAAGGGCTGTGGGGCCTGGGCTGTAATTGCAGGTGGGTCTAATTACTAAATGGCTAAAACATAAAACCAGATTTTCTGTGATTTTTCCTGGCTTGTGCCCCAAAATCCCCTATGTTAATCTGGCTCTGACCAAAGGTTTGAGTTCGAATCACGTCTTGGTATTTAATTTTAAATTATTTTTTTAAATTTTAAGACATTTTATTTTTTATTTAATTTTTTATTTATTTTTATTATGAACCTTTGCTGAAAAAATATAATTTGCACCACTGTGTACGCATTTAATCATGGAGGATATTCCAGCATGATTTAAAAGCATGTTCTAATAGTGTCAACAGCTTCGTCTGAAAGGTGCATAAACAAAGCGTTAATCGCTGAATAGATATAAACTCAGTTTAACGTGCGGACTGCGTGAACGGTAGCTCTTGTTGGTATTAAGCTATAACTTCTTACCTTAAAGTCAAATCCGACATTATCGTACTCTAGTGAATGTATCAATTCACTTGAACTTGTTTCTTTAAAAGCTAGCAACTCATTTCTTGGATCTTAGTGAACGTAAACAAAAATTATGTAATACGTTAATGACAATACCTTTCCACTTCAATTAGGTTCACAATTTACCTATTATTATTTTATTATTTAGCTATTTTATTAATTTTAATGAACAGCAAAAAAGTCAGCACTTGATAATTAGAATGAATAACTGAAAATTATTAGATATCTAAAGAAAAATACTTACTGCTTTTGTGATTAAAATTTAACTCCTCACATGAATATTTGTCAACTTTATCATCATCATGAAGATGACAAGCTTCACCTCCAATTACAAAATTTACAGTTGCTCTAAAAAGAAAATAAATTAAAAATATTCACATGAAAAGAAATTATTAAAGTTGAAGAAATATTTTTCTTGGACCTGGTTTAATAATGAGCTGTCTTTTAACCAAACTTATTGTATTTAGCTGAGCATGGTGATACCCAAGGCCAACAGACTTTTGGAAGATAACACATCAGTATCAAAAACATTAAAACAGAGATTGATTAGTGGGCAGGACATTTTTGCTTGCTGGACAGTGGTGTCACAGGGCCTGGGGGAAAGGAAATGTGGGGCCCATGTAATAAGGGGCAGAGGGGATGGTATTTTAAATGAAAATTAACTATATTTGTGTGACTATTAAAAATTGAATAAACTATTTTTTTTAAATATTAAACAAAGCTGGTCACACCTGTCTTTGAGTCTTGAGTTGGACTTGACAGATTCTACCCAAGTGTTCCTAAGGGCTTCCCGCTGGGCAAAATTCTTCCTAGCAGAAAGTACTGCAATAACAAGATCTTTGTGTTCACTTAATCCATCTGCAAAAAAATATAACTGCATTATATTACTATGGTAATGTATAGTGGAACCACTGACTACTCCAAAAAATTTGGTAAAAATAGTTAGGGTTGTTTTTCTCACTGACTCTTGATCCCATGACTGGTCTCTTATCCTAGACATGTAAAAGTTAAATTAAATAATGTACTTACTTACTTGCTTGGATTTAAAAAGGGGAAAAATTTAACAGGGGGTCATGGCCACTGGCCTTCTTTTATCCCTCCTCCCCAGCTTCAGTGTTGAAGTATAGGGAAATCCCTGACTTTGGAAGGTTTGCGTAAACTATAAATAGATACAATGTAGGAGAAAAAAAATTATATAGACTTGCTACTTTCTTTTGTTATTAGCATTCTTGATTCACTAACAAATGATTGTCTATTATAATGAAATTTAATTAATCATTCACCTTCAATCAATCAATCATTCAACTGCATTTTGTACACACCTAACACATTATTTTTAATTTTCATATCTATCGGAGTAGATAAAACAAATGTAGCTGAAAATCTAAAACGAAATACCATTTATTCATTATTTAGGCACATGTTCATTACCAATAGTGGACTTTCACTTTCACAAGACATGTAAATATACAGGCAAGATGCTCTACAAAACTCGCATTAAGAGGCTTAGTAAAACTGACAGGATTTGAACCCAGGCCCCTAGGTTTGGAAGGTGGACGTACTTATTTAACCACCATACTACAATTCCAATTTTATTTACTTCAAACAGTCATTCATTTTATTCTTCAAGTGAGAATTGGACCCACTTTTTCTTTTGGAATATTTACTCTAGTCAAGGTCCACACACATCGAAAGGATTATTTTTTTGAAACAAATGACAAAACCAAGCAAGTGATTTACTAAAAAAAAAGCCAATTGGCAATAGGCCTAGGCTACATTTCTCATATTGTCGAAAGTTAACTTCCCTATAGTAGTTTCGAGTCGAATGACCCAAGCAATTAAGGCTCGGGCGCCGCAACCTACAGCCATCGGCGCTGGTTCGAATCAATCGGCGCTGGTTCGAATGGCACTCTCGCCCATGGTTCTGGAGGCGGAACAAGTGTTCTTGGATAAGGACTATAAACCGTAGGTCAAGTGTACACATTTGGCTCATGTATACAGAACCCAAATAGGCCTACACCTTTCGATAGGAGTAGGGGTTGGTGTACTGGTCCATCTCGATTCACACACACAGCCCCTGCCATTGTGGATTACCACCTGACCGTTTGGCTCCAGCAGTAGGAGCGTTGGTCAGTACGCGTATACAAGACAAGACATAATTATCGGCTAAGCCTAACTAAGCCAAACAGCAAAGGTACGTCGGTCGTCCAGCAGAAAAACGACTGACTAGTTAGGCATATATGCCTGCTCATACTATGCAATAAGCATATGGCCTAGTTAGTAGGCTAGCCGAGATAACAAATTACCTTCTATAAAGTTGATAACAACAGCTAGAAAGACACAAAATACAGGAATTAACAGGGTTTTAACTGTATTCGTAAAAATCAAACGGAAACTCATAATTAAAGGAGTAGATAGCCTATTGTTGTAGAAAGACTCAACACAAACACATCGCTCGGGTGGTGTGGAATCCCTCTCCCGTCTGAGACATAATGACAACAAAACCACGTGCTTTGGAACAAACCATTTTTTCCAAGGAGCTAAATTTATGATTTCCTTTTCCTATTTGCGATTTGAATCTATTTACAATATTGAGTTGCTTTCAATTGAAAATTATAACGACAAACGAGAGCATATTTTTCCGCCAATATTTTAATAATTAATAATTAAATCATACTGCTCCTTATAGGTTATTCCTTGTGAATACCCTTGACTTAATGTACAGAAGCCTCTTACCTAAGGTAGGATTTTAAAAAATGTTCGGTATTATTATATTATGGTATTATTTGTTAAATAATTATAATATAATTTATTATAAATATATCTGAGATAACTATATAGTTGTCACAGATTGTATGATATAATTATTATGATATTAACTGTTAACAATTAGGTTTGGATTGGATTTATTTGGTGTAAACACCAAGGATAGCCCACGAAAGTCAAGGAGAAGACTTATTTCCAGTAGGGTCCTTATGGTGGTGATTAGGCAGTACACCTGGAGACAAACCCCTATTCTTATCCGTTCTTTTTTGTACTTCAATCCCTCCAGCTGAAACACAAGGAGAGGCGCGCAGCGATGGGAATTGAACCGGGGACCAAGAGGTTTCCACGGTTCAGCGCACATACAATGGCTACCAGGAGATTAGCTGACTGATCTAAGCTGCTCCCGCGGCATTTTAGGCCTATAATAATTTTAAGTACAGTATAATTACATTTTTAAGGATTAAGATACGATAAGATAAACTTTAGTCATGACTTCAAATCAAGGTGACATGAAATTTGGTTTCCCTGATGCTTAAATTACAGTACATAAATCGTCGCTCACATCACGAACTAACACAATTAAATTCAATTGTGTTAGTTCGTGAAATCAAAAAAGCGCGTCAAAATACGCGCTGTTGTCGTTAAGGACTTTTTGTGTGGTAAAGAATACAAAATTACT
>NW_022711326.1:522308-575128 GCF_011630105.1 Anneissia japonica
GGTAAAGAATACAAAATTGCTTGACAACCAATACGCGCTCGTTTTGACGCGCTACTGTGATTTCACGAACTAACACAATCTACTTTGATTGTGTTAGTTCGTGATGTGAGCGACGAAATAATGAAATAATAATTTTTTTTTAAACCACACACACAAAGGATTAGTTGCACTTAAACAATAATATACATGAAAGGTTATTATACAATATACAGAACAATATAAATATACTATCTCTGAAGAGTTGAGTTAATTGAATGAATTATGAACAAAATATTTCCTGTGTTCGTTGTCTTGCATTTCAAAGGACGGAATCTACCTGAGTTAAACGTTGTTTAATGGGTGTGAAATGTCTTTCATAATTTTCTTAACTTGGCTGATGACATCACGTTATATATCTCGTCGATAACATTAACATTTCTGCCTATTATTTTACCTGGAGCTTTCATTGTTTTATAAGTTTAGTATTATTATTTACACTAAGACTACGGTATTATACCAGACTACACAATTAAAAGATAAAACACTTACAATAACACTCTAATAAAAATATACTGTATGGTATACATTTAATAATGTATTATATTTATATTGCACCTCACCCAATAAAAATTGTTCAGTTAAAAAAAAATTCATGAAAAAGCACATTCACAATTTTCCAATGAAATTCGTCGATTAAAAAAATACCACATCAGAACACATACAAACATTTCACAAAATTTTATCACAACATGAAAGAAAAAAAAATCCGTATAGCTCTTCCTCCGTATACCTATATTCATTCATTCATTCATTCATTCATTCATTCATTCATTCATTCATTCATTCATTCATTCATTCATTCATTCATTCATTCATTCATTCATTCCGTTCGTTCATTCCTTCATTCATTCATTCCATTTTAAGCGTTGGTTGTTTCTAGTACACGCTTAAGTCATAATTGTTTATAGGAAGATGTCACCTCTTACCTAAAGACTGTGCCTTGTGAGATGCCATTGTAAAAATGTGTCAAAATGTTGAAACATTCTTTGCCGATGTAAAATTTATTGATGACCTCATGGTTTGGTTTCAACTACGTTATGCAGTCACTGGTGACACAAACTAACTAACTAAAAGGCTCTCCCCTTACCTCACAATAGGAGAACCCTAAGCCGCAAACGACGATTTAAACAGATTTAACATCTAACAACATCAAACTTCCCTTTAATGGCATGTATTTTGTCTCATCTCAAATTTAAAAAAAATTAAATATCATATTATTATTATGAAATCAAAAGATGTGGTATATAGAGAATTGAAATAGTATGTAAAAAATAGAAGAAAAAAAACCTTGTCGTTTCGTTTTGATATACTGTACTGTGCAAAAA
The DNA here is from genome assembly GCF_011630105.1 of Anneissia japonica. NCBI lineage: Eukaryota > Metazoa > Echinodermata > Crinoidea > Comatulida > Comatulidae > Anneissia > Anneissia japonica. Next base: position 523,673 of record NW_022711326.1, read on the forward strand.
TATAACACTTTTATTATATTGAAGTGTCACAGTAAATAAATCTTTTGATTGTGAAACAGAAATTTGAAAGGAAATATTATACGCCTATACTGATTTTCTTCTCCAGAATACATTGACTTCTCCCTGGTAGCTATCGTAAATATTATTATCCAAGTTATGTTGACAAATAATTGAAGTATAGTAACTACAGTAATTATTGCTATATTAAATTGTTATATATCATGGAGATTATTTATTTTCTCCATAATTGATAAAATTTTAATAGGACTGGGGCTTAAATATTTAGTAGCAGTATCAGTATCAGTAAAACCATGGAGGTATAGAAATACCTCGATGGTAAAACTAGTCTCGTGTGATATGAAAACAAAATGCTTTAAAAGAATATTTTAATTGGCTTATTCGACTGGTTCATTTTGTTGAGTACGAATTTTCGTTGAGTATTATTTTCATTCGACCCAGTTCGTAAAATAAACTTCGTTGACAAAAAAAATTAAAGCAACCAGAGTGTGCGTTAATCAGCGTTAAGTTATGCACGTGACCAAAAAAATATGGCCTATTGGTCATTTTAGCAACAAAATTTGCGTTAATATAATTAAGATTAAATTTCAGAATAAAAAATTATATTATTTACCCACGTTGAAGTCAAAAAAATAGTTGTAGGTTAACAGAATTCAAAAACTGGATGAAAACATTTTTTTTAACGTAAAACCCATAGTGCCACAATCCGAAGCAGCGTGTATCGTGGTAACTTTGCAGCCATTGTTTGTTTTGTCGAGTATTTACGTACCAATCTATGGCGTGGTTTAACCATGGTTTAACCATGTTAACGAAGAACGACCATCGAATACGGCCAATACGTCAAAAGCATGAGGGCAGGCTTCTAACAACAATAGAGAAGTTCCATAGCAACGTAAAACATCGAGTAATTTCATTTCGATAGAATCTGCATCTCTAAAGTGCCGATTATTCTGAAACAAGTAAGTAACTTTGCCAAATAAAAGGTGTGAGCTTTCTACACATTGTCATGTTTATGGTACATTATAAAACCAGGGATATACTTGCGACATTTTAAGGCCTACCACGACTTAAATACTAGGCCTACTAGATAGAAAACACTCACGACCGACGGGTGGGTACCTAGGCCTACTGCCGACTGGATCCGTCTGCAGTTACTATGGATTAGACAAGGCCTAGCGTGGGCCTCATTCATAAACTAGGCCTACATACATAGGCCTAGAATAGGGCTTAAGCCTAGTTAGCTTTTAAATTGAATTTGGATTTTTTTTAATTTGATCGGGTTAGGCCTAATAATTACTAGGCCCCTACCTACAACAGTATTAATTTGTGATATTATTAATTGTTAAATAATTATGAATTAATTTATTATATACTAGGCCTACCGTACCCTAGTAGGCTTAGGGTAGACTAGGGCCTAGGCCTAGGTAGGCCTAATTAGGCCTAGGCCTAGTGCCTAGTAATATTAATTTTTATAATTGAAAGCCAACACTCATGACTAGACTAAAAAAAGCCTATATAAATTTATAAATATATTCACACAATTACTTCTTTAAAACCATTTGTATTTTAATCTTTCATTCATGACTTTATTGTTGCAGATATGTCCACTGAACCACCAGTAACAGATGGCTCAACTGATGCCCAAAATGCCAACAACAATGGCAGTTTCTCACAGACAAAGAGTGGAATGAGCGGGACAAAACGATCCATACCTTCGCCTTTAACTAGCGCCAAGAACAACACTGCAATGGACAACCGTAACATGAGGAGGATCATAGCAGAGGACCCCCACTGGTCATTGGCTACAGTCCCTCTGTTAACAGAACTTTGTGTCACACATATTGTTAATAATTTTGCTGGTAGAGTAATTTTTATTATTTTATTTATTTAATAAACTTCTCACATGCATGAATAGAAAAGTGATGAGCTCATTACAGTAAAAATACAGAAATAGAAATATAGATGTAAAAAAGTGACAGTGCATACACCGAAACAATAAAATTTGAAAATAAAAAATAATGAACGTCAGGAAGTATTCTGAAGGAAAACAACCATGACGACAATAAAGTAAAAGATAAATCATTAAAAAGAATAAGAAAAGAAAAAAGTAAAAAAACAATAAAAAAGAATAACAGTAAAAGGCAAAATAAAAATAATAAAGTATGAAAATATAGCATATATGAAAAATTGCCACTGATGAGCATAAATCAAATTCACCATTAAAAAAAACACCAGTAATATTTTTATAGTGTCATTATTTTATATAAAAGATATGCTGATCAAATTTGGAATAATTGTCATAAGCAATATAACTTACTAGGTACAAAGCACATGCAGTGATAAAAAATTACGACTGGTACAAAATCATCATACAAATTTAAATAAAATCAATCATATTTTGGTAGTAGTAGTATTTTTTACCGCTTCCAGGCATTAATTTTTTTCCACTTATTAAGTATTTTTCCAGTACAATTAACTTTTCAACTATTATTCTGATAACATGAATGCTATGTTCATTGCATTTTTTGCACATCCACAGAGCACCCAAAGTTAAATGAGCTATTACCAAAGTACAAGGATAAAGTCTTGGAAAAGATTTCGACAGACCTACCTTTACCTGTTGTAGCACATCTAGTATCAGATGAGGGCTACTGGCAGAGAAGATGCAAAGCTACATGGAACGTCTGCGATGTTTCCAAGTATGGACAGAGCTGGAAAAGGATGTTCTTTGAGCGGCATGTGGAGTACATCATAGAGCACTTTGTCCCTGAGAGCACTGAGGTTACTCAGCTTGCCACCACTCTTCCCCTATCTAGCCCATACATCTGGAAACTAGACATTAAACAGTTGCTTCCACCGGTGAAAGAGGAGCAGAATAAAAGCTCTGATGATGTGTCAGATGTGGGAAGTGATTCTGGATTAGACACACCCTCTATGGATCACTTTGAGTTTAGCACGGTCTTTGATAAACTTCCCCATTTGCAAGAGTTTAGCGTGACTTACGGAGTAAGAGACTGTGGCATGAACTTCGAGTGGAATTTATTCATGTTTACTAATCGCGATTGTCTCCTCTTATCAAAGTGTATCAAGAAGTGTCGAACACTTAAAGTTTTTAAGCTTCACAAGAGTAAAGTTGATGATGATAAGGCACGTGTGTTGATCGCACATATTCTTGACCATCCAAGCCTGCTGGAACTTGATTTGTCACACAACGTGATTGGTGATAGTGGAGCAAGGGCAATTGGCAAGTTCCTAAATGGTCATTGTAAACTCAGTAAACTGTTTCTGAGTAACAACAAGATTCGGGCCAATGGTGCAGCAGCAATAGGACATGCACTAACCAAGAATACTACACTTAAATTATTGGATATGAAATTAAACAGGATTGGAGATGATGGTAAATCATTTTTTGTCCACATTCATTATTTTCACAAGGATACAAAAGTAAATTTTATTTCATTCTACATTCTTCATCACTGTCATTACCATCATCATCCTAATCATTATCTTCCTAATCATTATCATTCTCATAATCACCATCATCAATCATTATTATAATCATTATCATCATTTCATCATCACTATTATCATCACTATTATCATCATTGATCAATCATCATCTTCACCACCAGCATCATCATTTTCATCAATCATCATAATTGCCATCATTATCATCCACATCATCATCAATGATAATACAGTATTGTGGTTTAGTATTCTCTTATAAACACATTTCAAAGATATTTCCATTCTGGACAGCTTAATCACTTAATTTTTTCCCTTTATGATTTGTTCCCAAGGTGGTCAGGCAATTTGTCAAACATTAACAAAGAATACGACGCTAGAGAGGATCAACCTCGGTAGTAACGAGATGAGTGAGCCTACAGCGGCTGTACTTGCACAGATTGTCATTCACAACACAACATTAAGGGACATTGACCTTTCATGCAACAGGCTTGGACCAGTAAGTATAGTTATATATATGGTATATTTATTTGTAGATTTTTTTCAACTTGGGTTAGTGCAGCAGTAAGGGATTAAAGTTGGTGCGAGACACCATGTTTGCGGGGGTGCCGCCGGGATTTGCTCGACAAGGTTCTGACTCCCGGATTTGAAAGTAAGTTGGCGTGGTCAAAATCTTTTGTAAGTGTTCCAGGGGTATATTCACCGGGAACTGTGACAATTTAGGGGTTTCTGAGGCTTATTTAAATGATTTGAGTCTATAAATATGTAAAAAATATACATAATTTTACCTTCTCCCTTATGAGGTATTTTTCTCCCAACCGCCACCCCTGCACGTTTGAGATCTGCCAATATACTATTTCCCTGTGCCTAGGTAAGACACTTTCGCTCTAATTACACTGTCCTGTGGATAGGATGATGAGATGTTGGTCCTATGTGTATGATAGTGCATGTGAACACTGGTTGAATAATACTGTGTGATGTCATCCTCAAATGTGAACTATAGTTATAATATTGAGACATATAATTTCAACTATTTTGTTTATAGGATGGTGGTAAACAGATCCAGGAAGGATTAGAAGAAAACACGACCTTACTTCATGTCGACTTGCGTCTGACTGAGGTCGGGCAAGAAAGCGAATACTCAATCAATCAGATTCTCAAGAGGAACCAAGAGATGCACCGCGAGTTAACTCTTCAGAAAACACAAAACATAGATCGATAAAAAAGAAAATCTTTGTGAAAAATAATAAAGAATATACAAACATTACAGCATAAATCCAAAAACCACCATAAATTTTACTTTAGCATGCCTAAAAAAATATTTTGAACTGCCTTTAAAGTAAAAACAATACTATGTTAAAATTATGTACAGTTATGCATATTTCCTATATTCGGAATCATAATTTATTGATTTTAGAAAATAAAATGGCAAGGCAACAATTTTCATTCTCAATTATTTTTTTACTATCATTTAATATTACATTATCTGCAACTCTAGGCTTACAATGTAGATGATTAAGACCTCTCAAATAAGCATTGGAAAAATAAAGGTAGAAGAATAACTCATAACTTGCAGCTCTAATGTGCTGAATTGCGTATGTGTGTGGTACATAACTACAGTCCCTGCAACGAGGCACTTACAGCAGTTTCATGTTCACACAATTCCACAATCAAGGGCTGAAATGTACCATAGTATCAGGGGTAACCTGCTACTCTTCTGAAGCTACATTTATGCTAGACATGACGACATACTATTGCGTTTAATATTCTTCAACACTGAGCGCATTTTTATCGTGTCTTGTCTAGTGTAAACGTAGCTTTAAGCCTGGTTCTCACGAGAGCCCTAGTATCCGGATCGGGAGCTAACTGTTAGCGCTAACCATTAGCACCACTGTGTGAGAACGCCCGATCGGTTAGCGGTATCTGGGTACTGTGAACAGTTAGCACGTTGAGCGTGTTTCTACCATCAACCAATCACACGTACGCGTTTACAAGTTCCAGTTTCTTATTGGCCAGTTCTATCATATTCTTGGTATCCGGATTTGGATCTTCTCGTATGGACGCACGGCAGCTAACGGTTAGCAGGATCCGGATCCTGGCAACCGTTAGCTGCCGTGTGAGAACATAGCCTCAAAGTGGGTTCTTTAAAATACACACAAGACAGATGTGTACAAAGGACTTCGAATGAGCGCCAAGATTAAGGTTGTAGCTATAGAGTAGTTAGCGGCACACTGCCTTCCAACTCGGCCACTTGACTCGCCCAAATATATTCAAATATTGTAGTATTAATGGTGTAGCAAATCTGATAGGCATGTTCAACACATGATACCATTTTTGCAAGTCAATCATTTGTAGTCCACACTGTTCTGGAGCAAGTGCTTCTCTCGTATAAGCACCACAAAGCAGCGTCTAAAATTGCTAAGCACCTCCGGATCTTCCACGTCAATTTTACAATTATTATGAATGACATTTTTTTAGTATATAATTTCTATATTATCCTGATATAAGAAACCATGCATTGATTTTCTGAAAATAAAAAGGTACCATAACACTTGGTAATACTGTACTGTATTTGCATTTTATTCTTATTTTTTTACTCTTATTGAAACACACAGCCCTTAACCATCCTTAACAATTATTAGATTTACTGAAATCTATATAAATCAGTATACAATATATACAAACGATCAATTTTTTAAAAAGTAAAATACAATCTCTATCCTGATGTTGAAATGCAAAAAAATAATCAAGGAATTTCTAAAATAGATCCTTAGAAATAAACCAACAGTAGAAGTTCCCCACCAGGAAAGGGGATCTCACTCACCTCAGGCCCACCATAGTTGGGGCTGATATTTGTAAATTATTGGAACCTCAAGATGCTCAAAAATGGCATTCTTAGACTGCAAAAATGCTTCTTCAATGCAGTGTTTTCTGACGAAATGGTTAGACGCCTGCCCCTGGCATCGCCACAGATCTTAGATAGTTTATGCTTGTTGATTCGCCACAGATCTTAGATAGTTTATGCTTGTTGATTATCATATAAATATAATTTAATGCAGATGTTTATCTACCTCTATCAGATATGCATATTAAAAATTACTAAACAGAAATAAAAGATACTTTAATTATAAGCTATATATGATATGTTGTTTATCAGTAGAATCCATTTTGAATGCAAGACTACACTACAGTACTGTATTTTACATTAGACTGGACACCCCTCAAGCCACAGGATAACTTATGGTTTTGAAACACAGTCATTCTCTATGCACTACACATTATAATGTTCAGTGTTATAAACTGCATTTGGTGTCACGCTATGAAAACTCTTTATTTATGCATAAATTAAGTATGTGCTTTTTTATAAAGTTTTCTATTTCAATATCTATTGCCGCAAAAGGATATTAACGGCATTCATAATTACAGTATTCATAAATACTCATGTAAAAAATTGTAGTAAGCATTAATTATTAATTAAAATAAAATATAAACTCAGCCTCCATTCATTATCTACTGTAAGTTGAAAATACCATCCTGAGTTAAACGTGTCTGCAGAATATTAAACTACACTGCACAGTATGCCTACAAGTAATTTTAATAGGAGCATCTGGCTTATCCTGTAAATTACAAAACCACCTCATAATAGCTGAGAAATAAGAATAAGAGCCGTCAACAATCAAGGACCGGGAACGAAACTCACTAAAATACATGCTCCACATGTGGAATGGTCTGTGCCTCTAGGATTGGCCTAATAAGCAATAATCGAAAGCAACGAACATTGAAGCTTGTACATCGTGTAGCATAGCTCTCAACGAATATAGTCCTGTAGAAATAAATTTATTTTTACAGGACTACATTCATTGAGAGCTATGCTACACGATGTATTATTATGCCTTTTATTCGAACACTGTATTTACCTTTCTTATATACCTTTATATATAATTATATATATATATATATATATACACACAGTATATATATATATATATTATCATGACAGAGGGAATAACTTCCATGCAATTGAATTATTTTTCCAAGGAATGAAATATAATATTAATACTAACGTAACACTCCAGAATGGGTAATGGTAGCCCATGCTGTGTGTGGTAATTGACCAATGAAATGTTGTTCTTAAGTTACCTAATCAATATGTAAGTGATATAGTATTACACATGCCAGCTGACTTCTGGGAGAGAATTGGCATACAATAGTTAAAAAAAAAAAAAATTGAAATCAATTTTCAAACAACTATTTAGGTTCACAATATTTTAAGTACATTTATATATCATTATAAACCCTAATCTTTTTTCTTCCAACAAAATTACACTCACACCTTGTATACATGATCAATGAAGCTGTGACTTATTGGTTAATGTGCCCAACTTTCAATCCTATAATCCCAGGTACAAATCCTAAGGCATACTTATAAAGCAAACTTGGCCAAGTGGGTGGACCGTACCTTAATACAGTAGAACCTTTCCTTTGGGCTATGGCCATGTGGGTGGACCGTATCTAAATACAGTAGAACCTTTAATTTTAGTTTTCCCAGCCGCTAACATTTTTCAAATGTCCAAAGCAATTAAAGTATTGTCAACAATCAAACCTTACAACATTCCTAAAATCCTAAATCATTGTTCAGTTAATTACTATATAAAAATAATTTTCTTTCTTTATTTTTTTGTGATTAAAAGTAAAATATATAACTGGTAACCATGATTTTATAATATAAACATCCAGTGTGCAATGCTTTGATTTTCTGCTGGAATAACTTGAATTCCACAAAGACTATGATTGCTGTTCAACACATATTCCTGTGTTACCTGTGTGTAAGAGCAGAACATCATCAGATGTGAATATATCAAAATTACAGATTCAATTCATTCATTACTTGCTTTGCTTAGGGCCACTGACAGCTACTGCCACTTACGTATACTTATATTGAGTTATAATTACTTAACATGCACAATAACCTACAAAACATAAAAGCTAGACTTTGGAAGGAACACAGTATATTGATATGTTGGACAAATGAATATTGGAAGACATAGAAGTGGTATTTGAAAATAAAAGACATTAAAACTGGGGTAAAGTGTACATGACCATGATTAAATGACAAGGTGCTGAGTTTAGCCCTCAGCACCTTTAGTACTGTTACTGGACCGGCAACCATTTGGGTCCAAATCTATCTTTGCTACATACCTTCAAAAGTAGATAAGCTTTCTGAGGAATCTGATGGAGTTAATTCTCCAGCTATTGCAGAAATCTCACTGCCGTCATCCTCTTGCTGGTCTGAGATCACACCACTTTCTGATGACTCAACATCATTCCTTGATGTCTCATCCAATACGTCTATCAATGGATCTGTGGAATGTGAAAGTTCACTGAGTTCAGCTAAATTCTCCAAATGAGCGGAGTTCACTGACTGTTGCTCTTGATTTCTGGCATTTCTCCGCCGCCGCCACGGAGGTATTCTGCTTGACCTTGGAACAGGAGGCGAAGGAAGATTAATTGTGGAACTACTGATGGGTCTCTGCTGAGACTCAGTTGTCTGGAGTTGGATCTGTGTTAGGTGTGCAGGACGGGGAGGCAGTTCTGGTGAAACATCATTATTTTCAGCTGTTTGTGTTTGATGTGCAGATGCACCAGCTAAAGTTGTTTGAGGATTACTGGCAATAGCCTCTTCATACGATGGCAGAGGAACTTCCATATTTGATGTCAATGACATCAGATGTGAGTGTCTACGCTCTCGCATGCGTGCCAAACGTGAAGATATTGATGAGTGATATCGACAATGTGGTCGTCGTCGTCTTCTCTGTGTGCAGCACTCACGAATCGACAAGATCACAGTAACAGTTAATATACCCATAATTGATCCAGATATTGCGACAACTATTGTGAAGGTTTCATTGGTCAACATATTCTGTCCATCTTGGGGCATTTCAGTTGAGACTACGAAAAAAAATTTAAACAAACATCATATTATTTTGGTATTTTTAAGCAAAAACAAGAAGTAAGCTTTTAGCATTCAAATAAAAAGATAATTTTAGTGAATTGTTTCCATGGAAATTAATAGATGCATAAAAAATTATACTCCTTTATTCTTTGCAAAAACATTTAAATCAGTGGGTATAATCAAAATATAGAAACAAATTTCATTTGCTTTTGAAATTCAAAATATTCAAAGCATTGGGTACACCATTAGGACAAAAATAAAATTTTATGTCAATTCGAAACAATTCAAAATAATAAAAAAAATAATGAAAAATAATTATCAATGAGCCACTGGTTAGTGAAACACAATATATAAGAAAAGTGATTGCCTTATTTACTTAATTATACAAATATATAATATATTTTATTCGATAAAAACTTGTGACATATGATCATGTCATAACCAAATAAGCACATCATGACTATATATGTGCATACAAAGCTTAAAGAGCCTACCCTGCACACATGATGGAGCATAGCCATCCCATTGCCCCATGGGCTGACAAGTTAGTTCCATCCTTCCAACTAATTCGTAGCCACTGTCACAGTAGAAGCTTATCTTGACACCTGGAATAAACACTTCTTGACAACACCTTTTTCCATTCTCTGGATTTCCTGGATCTAGGCAATGATCTGAAGCAAAGCATTAAACTACATTCAGAACCAACAGGTAAACAGTTTTTTGAGTTTGTAAATGCAGTGTCACACTTATGCATTACATACATCAAGTCCATTCTGTACTGCTAAAAAAGGGAATCATTAACACTCTGGGCGCCAAACACGGAGATCTCCGTGTTTCAGGTTTTTGTACGGAATCCGATAGATGGGGTAATTACCAACGTGTACTGACAATTTGAACACTATATTCAGTCTGGACCGTAAGTAGTTTGTTATTTGTTTGTTTACATTAGCGTTGTGCGGTATTGATTTACTTTCACGTAATCGCTATTATCTTATCTTCGCTGTGCAAAATTGCGTTAATCTCCAAAAGTGAGTCATTTTCATTTTACTATTACGGGTCACCGATTGTGATTAGAATAAAATGTTTGGCACAATTGTAAAGCTAACATGTTTGTAGTTCTTGTAGTGTTCACTACATGCCAATCTTATCACATACACACTCTCAACGAGCTTCGGAAAAGTGTTAAAATTTGCTAAAATGTCTGGCGGTGGCTGATGCTATTTTTTCAAACCGCTGGCGGTCAGAGTGTTAATAAGTATTTAAAAGGAAAAGCTGAGAAGAACTCAAGGACAGTGGCAGTGGGGAGCTTCCCCCTCACCCCCCCGTCGGGGAGAGAAAAACTACAAGTACAATTCGTTGGGGAGAAACAAAGTTATACCTGTATGTATTTTCTACATATTAGTAGACATTAAAATCTATTAAATAAGCCTTTGAAACCCCTAAATTGTCAAAATTTGTTGGGCCTTCACCACCTCTCTACTTTCGAAATATTTTGATCAACGCCCGACCACGCCCACTTTGCTCTCAAAAGAGACATCGGACCCCCTGTCGGCAAGTCCTGATGTCACTTAAAGAAGAACTTACGATCGGGAACACATGTTATTTGACCAGAGCCTGTCCAGTTGCCCAAATGATTACATGTTACCGTGCCAGTGTCTGCCGGCAGGTGGTAACCCTCTTCACACGTGTATACGACCTGATCTCCAGAGGAATACATCTGAGACAATGGTTTGTACGAACCATGCGGTACTGTCGGAGGTGAACTACATGGTAACTCTGAATAAAGAAAATAATCATCATCAATTAATCAGTAAGTTTCATTCGCAATATCATCATTGTCAATATTAGCAAAATGTTCGGGCAGTCGTCTAGAAATTGGTATTGAACAAAGAACTTGTATACACATTTTCGACAAGTTTGAAATGAAAATTTCCGAAAACCTGGCAACTACAACTGGGGGCCTTCCAGAGGCCTAGCATTTCGCTCTAAGTAGTTACCATCATGGATTTAGCTAAACGATAAAACTAAATTACTAACGAGCAAAAACATCTTAAAAAGGAAAAAGAACGAAATGTTGATATTAAAGACAAGCCCAAGTCTTAAAAACCTATTTCAATGTTCACATACAGTACAGTAATTAGCAAAAAAAATCATATTTGATCAGAGGCCTAGCAGCGCTATCTGAAAACAGATCCAATAAAATGGTGTATTGACAGATGAACTGTCCAAAGGACTATGGTTGTATCTGTATGTGTCCGTAACATGTTATAGTTAAGTCGGGTGACGCTACACTGCGGCTACCAAGTTTCAGATCCAATTTAATAAGGACAAAAAAATAATTATTATTATCATTAAAGGGGCATTCCACAGTATTTGGTTTGTTAGGGTTAAATTTTCATTTTCAATTATTTTTAATTCAGATGGCAATATGATGACGTCACAATGTCCGATCAGCCATAATGATCTATAAAATCATATCTACAACTCATGTGCTTTCAGAATATGTAATAAAAGTTTTTGTCACAGACAAGACAATTTTGTCACAGACAGGACAGTTTGTCAGGGACGGGACACTTAAAAAATTAACGCAATACAAGTTTCTTTGCTACTGAATTAGAGTAACAAAGGTAGCAAAGCAGGTAAAATGTTGCACTGATATCAGAGAATCATTTATATTTTGAAAAGTATGGTTTTCTCTCATTAAACAAAAGTGTCCCGTCTGTGTCATTATGGAATGTCCCATCCGTGACAGCACATAATTCATATTTTTTTTATAAAATTACATTTATGATTTTTTTGGTAAACATTTAGGCATGTAAAACAATCATCTGGGGATAGCATTAAACAAAAAATAATTTAATATCTCTTTCAGATGAGGAGAAATATTAGAATATGTAAACCTTTCTGAAAGTTATGTCCAAATTTTGTCTCGTAAATGACGCATACATTTTTTATTATAAAATTATAAGAAAAAAAAAATTTTTCAATTTTCCTCCCAATAATTAACCATAGGCATACATGTAAACATTGAACATACTATAAGTCTTACAATCTATAGTTACTGAAACATAACTGGTTTTATTCTCAAAAATGTTCGTGACAAAAAAATACTGTGGGATGCCCCTAAACCAAAATAAATTTGGGAAAAGAATGTGAAATAAAGCATTACTAAGGAGTGAAGTTTGAAGAAAGTGTTTCTTCTATCACAAGTTTTATGGTTATCATATTTCATACAGTATATAACTCAGTGGAAAAGCTTTACTGAAGCATTTGAGGCTTCACACATTGTACACAATTGTGCAATAATGTGAATGCATTGAGATATTTAGCAGAAAGTAAGGCGCTTTTTATTTGCATTGACGTAGAATGAAGAGCATAATGTTAATTTAACTACACATGTATGAACGTTGCATGTTCAGTCCTCTGAAATCTGGAATGATTGTTGGCTGAATCTATGTTTTAGCCAGTATGGGAACTGTACTATTACAAATGACTGAGTTGAAGTGTGCCAGTCTTAGTGCATGTCACATCTCTGCATACATGCCATTGAAAATGGATAAAAATAGAATGTAAATACACAATGGTCATTAATGAATTCGTTCTGTCTACACATTTTATTTTCTCAATCGAAAGCCCCCTAGTATTATGCTGAATATTAGTATGTGTATAAGGCCCAAACATAAATGATGAGTTGCCAAAGTCCACTTATATTTTGAAAGACTGTTGCTCGGTCTGCAAATTTGTTCTATAGCCTAAATGTAGGTTAATTGAAAACTATCATTTACCATATATATTTTGGTTGGAAAAGGATAACACAGAAATAGAATTGATGGTTGAAGATGAAACTTACTTATTAAAGAATGAAAACTGGCCTTAAGTATGGTCATAAGTAGATTAGCAAATAAATCTAGTCCAATCCAATCAAACAAAATGGGAAATACAGTGAAAAAAATAATATACAACTAAATAAATATAATTTGACCAACATGGTTAGAATATTTTTTTCTTACCACATTTTGGATAATCTCCTGACCACTGTCCATTTTTACATTGCAATGTATTGCTACCATACATTGTGTATCCAGACTTGCAATGATAAGTGACAGTTGTACCCTCAAAATAATAGCCAGTCTGTGAGTGCTCAATGCTGAAAACCTTATGGGCATTTGCAACATTTTCAGGTTCATAACAGAAGAAAAATTCTGTGGAAGTAAGAAAATGTATGTAATCCAGATATTGTAATATTTTTTCAAAAAGTTAACAAGGAGGTCAAAGGTTATCAGTGTTAGCATAATATAATATCACATTTCATAGTAAAGTCTCACCCTCAAACAAAGGCCAGCCATGTCTGGCTTATGAGAGACAAAATATAATAGAACAACTGGAAAGTAAAGTACAGAGTGTTAACATCAAAATATATCATACTGTAGAGTTAATTAAGATTAATAAATAAACCCTTTACGTTTTTCCAAAATCATATAAGCAAATTTAGCAACATGAAAACAAAGGTTACCATTAGAGAACATATAAGTAAATTTTTGCATCTCAGGTAAGTTGAAAAATAATGGATCGATATTATTAATCTTATTAAACTAATCAGAACGTAATGCATCATAAAATTTACAAACCATAGAGTTGTCACCTTAATTGAACTAACACATTTATTAGAGAGGCATTTTGAAGAAAAAATATGACAAAATTCACTTATCAAATTAATAACATATCTTCATTTGATTTGAAGTTAGACAAAAACCATACTAATATTAATTGCTAGTTACTGAATAGTAATAATAATAAAAAAGACTGTAACATATGTTAAGATTTAATAAATATTCAAATCTTGAATTTTATACTACTGTATTCTTTCTTTGAAAACAAAAACAGAAAATAATTATTGTTTTAATAAACTAGCGGTTAAATAAAACCCAACTACAAATATGGATCCGACCAAGCAAAACCGACATCATACAGCAAGGAATAACCAATCTGACCAGTATATAGTATATGTAGTAGGTAGGGCCTATAATAAACACAAAAATGCGCTGATTACAACTGCAATATTACATGATTCTCCAAAGGGATCTGAGTATGTGTTGCATGTGCTTGATCCAATGACCTGGGATAATAATGCTAAGTGCATAAAGGTCTCCCACAATATGCACTATATAAGTTGACAATTATTATAATAACTAAATTTGAACTCGTCACTGAGGACGAGTTTGGTGATCCACCGAACTTTGACCCTCAGGAAGCGCGAGCATTGCGAGTTGAAATGTTTTTTAAATGCTCAAAATGGCCTAAAATCTGCTCTAGTTAGTTTTTTAAAAAGTGTAATATTAAACATTTGAAAAGATCTACGCGTGCATACGCGGACGTCTTGACGCCTGTGCACATGTTAATGGAACAAAAAAGTTTACTCGTGGCCCGGGATTTATCAATCTCAGCTTAGCAAATGTCTTAAGTCAAAAAAGTTAAGATGTCCCTAATAAATACCTTAAGCTTATTTATTACCCAGTCTTAGCAAAATCTTGGCTTAAAAATCGTCTTAAATGGTTCTCACGTACAATCTTTCTAATTTTAAGACATTTTTAAGCTAAGCAATATTGATAAATTTGACTTGAGCAAAACAATGTACTTTAGACAAATTTAAGTTGAATTCTAGTTTGATAAATGTGGCCCCTGTTTATGAATACAGTGTCAGGAACCCAAAACATGTAACAAAACATAATTCCCAGCTTCAGTATGTGCAGTGCACGTGGAAATGAGCGTACGGTGCGTAAATTATGGAAAGTTTTGTGATGCTGAAAATGACCTGAAACGTGATTTAAATTATCTGAAAAGTATTATTGAGAATTCCCAAATTTTACCGTACACGCACGTCACGACGTGCTCGTGGACGGTAATGGCACATGACATTGACCTTCTATCAGTCTGATAGCGTAGAAATACAGTCTGCAGCCCTCTATCTGAAAAGTGATATGAGAATTTCCTAATTCTACCGTACACGCACGTCCGGACGTGTTCATGGACGGTAATGGCACAGGAAATTAATATTTGTCAAGAGTAATTTAAAAACACCTGTTGGTTGGTAACCTGGGATAATAATGCTAAGTTCATAGAGGTCTCCCACAATATGCGCTATATAAGTTGACAATTATTATAATAATTATTTATTCCACATTTTCCCTAAAATTTCTGAACTTTAATTAATTATCTTCATTTTCATTTTTATTTTAATTAATTGTTGCATTATTTATTTATGATTCTGAACTTTGCCACTGCTTCTTTTGTTTTGTTTACTTGTTCTGTGCTTGGGTTAGGCAATGATCATGACTGCCAGTGGGTTGTGACATGCATAAGTATGTGGGGTGTAGCACTTCGTATCTGCAAAAGGCGCTTTATAAATGACCAGATTAGATTGGAATATGAAAAAAGTGAAATAAATATTATTAAAATTTGATTTGATGTGAAAGGTCTAACCTAGCATTATCCTATCAAATGCTAATTAGCTGTTTTGTGAGAATGGGCTTGCAAGGTTTCCTATCCTCGCATGACCAGACTGAGCATCTGTGTAAAAGGGGCTTAAGAAACTGTTGTAACCCTTATGCAACCAATAGGAAAAATCAATGAAAATTATTTATATATTACCTTCACAAGTTGCCCATTCTTTCTCCCAGGTCCCATCTGGTTTACAATAATTAACACTTTCTCCCGTTTGCGATATAGCGTAACCGGGATCACAGCTTAGTGTAGCAGTACTATTGACAACATATTTGTCATATGATCCAGACACAGTGGTACCTGATAACTCACCATTAGTTACATCTGCCTTATTGCAATATATATCAGCTGAAATGCACCAATTAAAAATATTAAGTCTTAACTAATGGAGAAATCAGAATGCTTACATTTTTAACAGATATATAGGGATGAATGTACAGTAGGTGCACTAATTGAACTATATGATCTTAATTATCTATCACTTCAGTGCAAAATTTAAGTGAAATAAAATTGTTAGTTTTTATAAAAATCTGTCCAAACTATAAAATTTTAAGTGAAAAATTGGTGATGTATACAACCATACGTGGCTCTATGTACAGTCGAGTCCGCCTAAGTCGAATCTAATGGGACTGGCATAAAAATCTCGCGTTATACAGATTCGACTTGCACATTTTTGGGAAAAAAATAGTAACATAGAAAAATACTATGTGTACTCAATGCCCACAAAATCGAATTTTACGCAAAACCAAACATTTTTTTAAGTCCCAAAATCATTCCTATTCTTACTTAAATAAAATACTTTCCGAAAATAGGAACTCCCTATTCCAAATCGGATTTATCCAATTCAGGACGGTAACATTCACTGGAAAAACCAGATGATAGACATCGTTTAATGACAAGCATACCAGACACTGTGAAAACAAAACACTTAGCTGTACTCGCATTGCCATGGAGATTATCCGTTGATTAACATAATACACCATATACATGCTAATTTAATTACGGATAAAATTTGTAGAGAATAAAATCTAATTTGTTAGGTTTATTTAGATTTGACTCTAAAATAGTACCATGAGGGTTTCTCATTTGTTTTTTGTTGTTGTTTAATTAAAACATTTTTTATTACACTGAGCTTGTTACTGTCACGCAATAAGAAACTTTGGGCTATCTGACGTCATCACAGCCGAACCACATGTCTGCAAAACACCTTACGAAAATGGACCAATTGGAGGGCAGGCAGAGTTTTGGGGGCGCGACCTGTTTACAACTAGACTGCCGACCAGCAAGTGGCATTGCCCAACGAAGAATGTGTGCTTAGAAAAACATATCTGACCTAAAGGAATGCATGTAAAAACAATATAAAAGTCGCATCAATTTTATTGGTAATAATTAAATTTGCTGAGCAGTACAGCAAAACAACAGGTACTGTATGTATTATGTTGAATCATGGAGGTATATGGTTGAATAATGTGTTGAATTTGTGTAGGCTAGACCTAGTAAAAAATCCAGGGCTTTGATAAATTAATCAAGTAGCTAGGCCCTGACTACAACAATCTTGTTCGAAATGGGTTCAATACAAGTTCTACAAACTGAACTAGACGAAAAACCGAACATTGGAGCCGGTCCGGAGGGGTGACTGTATTGTAAGAGTAGACTTACGACATACGATCTTGTGAACCATCATTCCACAGCGCGCTGTCTAATACCCATTTCACACTGATGCTATTTTGCAAATATTAACAACTTGTAACAAGTTGTAACCAGGTTTGGATGAGTGTGAAAGCAAATCCTTGTAAAACTTTCCGAGATTTCACAGGGGTCCCCTGAGTTATCTCGGAACAAAAACAGGCCATCGCGAGGCCTGTCTTTTTCCCGAAATCTTCCGAGTTGTTGTTGCGCATGCGTCATGTCCATATTTTGACCTTTTCGCAGGCCGTGTTTTTTTGTTTAGTTCGAACGAATGGCAGCAGCGATGGAAAACGTATCAACATTACTACCATTTGTTAATAGGCCTAGACCTAAAATCAAAAGAAATCTCGCTAAATTTCACATGTCTGATGTAGAAACAATCACAAGGCTTCGTAAAATACGCCGACAGCGAATCATTATGATGCTTGTCGCACTGATTGCCTCTAACAACAATGGTGAGCTACCGGCCGGCGGCCCGACTGCGCCTAGCTAGCCTAGGCCCATCTTTCTCGCCAGCTCGACTACAGCAAGCGAGCTAGGAGTTGAATTCGTTTTACTCTCCGAAGGCTAAGGACCATGGAATAATTATAATCTTGTTAATTCGGTACCAGGCTTAGTTTAGTAGTTGATATGTAATTCGGACAACCTACAACTAGCCTAAGCCTACTATTAGTACTACCCTAGGCCTCTAGGCCTAGTCATTATTCTTCCGAGTTTTCCCCGAGATTTCTCATGGTTTGAAAGTGCATGTGTGAAACGAACCAAAAATCTCGGAATATCAAACTTGTTACAACTTGTTAAAAGTTGTAATATTTTCTCCTAGTGTGAAATGGGTATAAGATGTTAGTTTTGACATGGCTATGTTGCCGTACAACAAGGATTGAACTTTGTATTTTTCCTTGGCTGTGTATTTTTCCCACGTGCGCTACTAATTTTGGAACTTCGACTTGTGTGGTTAAAATTACTTTAAAATCGGCCTATCTGGACCGGAAAAGTCTGTCGACTTATAAAAATTCGAATTAAACAAACAATTTACACAGTAATACATAGAAAAGAATTGGGACGTGAAATTTTGACTTAAACATAGTCAACGTTGGTGGACTCGACTGTAATATCAGGGCCCTGACATAAAATTTAATACAAAAATAATATAATAGTGTAGACAAAGCATTACAGTATTTACTGTCTTGTCACTCTGTCAAAACTTACGGATGCATTCTGGAAGAGTGTCTGTTGGTTTCCAATGATTACTCGAGTCACAGAAGATTTTCCTGGCGCCTTTTAAAGAATAGTTCTTATCGCAAATGAAACGGATTTCAGCATATTTGTCCAAATAACCATCGACAGGTGGTGGTTTACGATATCCATTGGCTATGGGACCTGGATCCAGGCAACCTGGTGATATAAAAAAATACAAAGTTATACTAATGCAAGAGCAAGTTGCAGAGCTTTATAAAAAGGCTGATGGATCCTCCACATTAAGTGGCAGTACAGAGTTACTGTGGCACATCTAGGACTCTTAAAATGGGGGGGGGGAGGGTGCGGGAGAGAGGGTGCGAAAGCAGAGTTGGGCTAAATGATTAAGTGAGGGGAGCTACAGTAGGTCACAAAATAAGATGATTTTTATCTACGTGAGCGCAATTTTTTTGCTTCCGACATTTTCAATTGGCATGCACCCCCCTCTCCCAGATGCCACTACAGATTTAGAGCGTTGAGATCAAGTTATCAAAGGCTGGCTTTATAATACCTGTAGTTTAACATCAAAATACACAGTTTTGTTCCACTTATCAAATGTTTTTAATTGTTGCAGGGTTCTCACCAGCTCAGCAGGAGTGAAAGTCGCCAATTATTAATTAACAATGTTGTTTAATAATTGTTACTATATACAGTACCTTATACACAAATTCTAGGCATCTGATTGGTTAAGAAGCAGGGCAATAGAAAGTACTATTCCCCTCAAAAAGTACTATACCCCTCAAAATTAATACTTTTTTGACCTGTCGCGATGTGCAAACTCCAGTCCCCTACATCGCGCTGCTGATGGTAAAGGGGACTGCGACCTCTACGATGAGATTAGCCCTTGACCACGTCACGGATCAGCAAGTAGACGATAAACAAATATTGAGGCTGGTTGTTTCGAGATGTCAAGGGACTTGCCTAGGCCTAGCATTACAGTACTTCTTGATGAAGAACCGAAAGGTCCACTGATTAATCTCAGATAAGATATACTGTATAATAGTCATTTCCGATGATGACATAATTAATGTCCAAATATTGAATCCCGACATGATGGCGTGCATTTCGATACTTGGAGTATGCATTATACTATCTTATCTTGATGAAGCTGATAGCAAAATCCCCAAAAGACAAATTAAATATGTCTTATCAATATTCAACAATTATTGCAAGACGATGGATGCGGTTGAAATTGAGGAAATAAGCAAAGAAGAGCTAGACACACTCTTTGATCGCTTAGGCCTAACTAGTCCTAGGCTTACAGTAGGCCTCTAATAATAGGCTAAGAGGTGAGTACTTATTTTAGGCCTTGTAAAATCTGTATGAGGTATATAAAACAAATATTGACTGCTCTATATTCGGAGAATGGTGAAATTTATTGCCTCTCGGTCATGTGGAGACTGTAGCTTATCTTCCCTCAGGCCTTCGGCCCTGAGGAAGATAGACTACAGTCTCCACATCACCTCGGGGACAAGATTTCACCATTCCCCTCATGAACAGTCAATATTTGTATATTGTAGTTGTTGATTGTTCATTGTATTTTAACTGTCATTTATAACTTGCGAGAAAATTGGGACCCCAGATTAGGCCTAAAAAAATAAACTGTTTGTTTGTCCTTGTTCTTTTTTTTTTTAAGATTGCTCATCAGATGGATTAAAAATAACCAACAGTTGACATTTTGCAATGAATGTACAGTAGGCCTAGAATGGCAATATATCAGACAACAACTTTAGACAATAAAGATCAATTCACTCACAAATTTTTTTTTTAATTTAAAGTCTTTTTTTGTTTTGCCGCCCCTATTTTTTCAGTGAGTTAGGGGTAGGTGATGAGATCAAACAATTATTTTTTTTAGGCCTTACCTAGCTAAATTTCTAATATCTCTAAATGCTCTTAGAAAATCACATGTAACAGAAGTACATACAGTACAGTATAGAGCATAGAGATGCTTGGCTTAGTTACCACCTTACCTTGTTGTGCAGTGGTTTCAGGCCTAATAAACTGGAGCCAAAGCAAGAGGTAGAAGCACTTATTTAATAATATCAAATCCATTTGAAGTTCAAACCATTAAGCACAAAATCTGGTGGATAAAACACAGAAACATAAATAATTATTGTATAAATAAAACTATGCATCTAAGATTTCGGTGTTGAGTGTTTTTAGTTAGGAGTAGTTAAGTTGTTTTTACTGTACTGTCTTGTAACGTAGGGCCCCTCGGAAGAGCAGTGGTATTACTGAGAGAGCTACCCTACTGAAAGAAAACAAAATAAATAAATAAATAATTATACTTAATAAAAAATATGAATATTTTTTAAGACCTTATTAATATTACAGTCACACAAGTGAGCAACAACAGTACTTTATATAATCACTATACAAATCAAGTTTGAAACAATGTATTATGATACAATACCATACTCCTTTATTGTCATTTCAACAACACATGGTAAAAATAAAATGTGTGTTGATTGATCCGGTACAGTAGGCTAAACAATAATAATAAATAAATATAATAATAATAAATAAATATAATATTATAACAGATATATTTATAATAATTAATGAATATAATGATAATTTTTTACTTATATAGTAATAATGAATATAATAATAATTGTAATAATTAAATAATAATCACAATAGCAATTTGAATGAATATTTAGAATGATTTCCTGTTTAATGTACCTTTTTGTTAATTTTTTCTCAATTCAGTTCTGCGAACTGCTATGACAAAGTTTCATTTGAATAAAGATGCCTTGATACATAATATGTTAAATTCAGAAATATTTTACTTTTTCTGGGCAATCAAGTACACATTTAGTAAAAAAAGAACTATAGCTGCCTAGTTTACACCAGCATTAACCTGGTCGGAGCGGTACGGTACCCTCAACTAGCAGTTATGGCTCTGTACAGTTTCTATTTTCCTAGCAATTTTCGGCTTTTTTGTGCATTTTATATCCCTGCACAAATAAAATAGATTTAGATTCAGGTATATTGGCTTTACAGTTTGGCAGTCTGGTGCTGTTTCAGACTGTACATACACTATTTTCACAAAATTTTGTAAATGTAATCTTCTTTATTCCATTGCTTTCATCTCTGGTGAAAAAAAATGAAATACTTTTTTCTTAAATAAAACATACGAGCAATAAAGGAATTCTGAATTATCTTAACATAATTTTATTCAAAAATTGACAGAAAATATATCTATTACATTTATGCATAATTAACTACAATTTAAATAATAAAAATTTTTTTTTTTTTTGTTTTTTTTTTTAATAGAATTCTTATGTTTATTACCTTTCATGTGGTATTTAGAATAGTCTCTCGATGATATGAAACACAGATCATGGAGGTCATGTGTAATGTGTTTTATGCTGACATTTTAATGTTTCAGAGATACCGTACGCAATGTCCACGCATTACTTTCTGAAACACGGCGGACAAAAACATAAACATACAGTACATTGATTTTTAACAAAATTTGGACAATTATTGTTATAAAATTTTGGTTTTTTATTGTTAAGCAGTTTTCTACTTTGTGTGGTAATATTTTAATCTTGTTTGTGTTCGTGTGGTCCTGTTTGTTTACGTGTGGTTTTCATTCAAAAATTCTTTATTTATCCCACAAGGGGCAATTTCACACAGGACTGAATAATAATTAATAAATAAACAACAGCATAAAAACTAAAAATCTACTAAGAAACCCATTTTTTGTGTGGTGTTTAAGTAGGACCCAATGACTGTAAACAAATAAAATGGAAGCAACATCATTCTCAACATTTTTATACCAGAATAAAATAAAATAAAAACACATTCTATCTATTATTAATGTCTAGCTCCCGCTAGTAGGCTAGGCTAGCTGACAGTACTCTGTAGGCCTAGGCCCTAGAGGCTAGGGCCTAAGCATTGCTAGGAAAAGAATGACACGACACTGTCATCAGTTTAAACTAATTTATACTCACCACGATCAACTCATATAAACATAGATGTATATTAATTATCTTATGATGTCTTACACTCAGAATTTGAACATTTCTAACTCAATATATTCTTACAAAATGCAATTATTCATCACACACAAACAGAGTTAGCAGCAAGCTTCCAACTTCTAAAATACCAAAAAAACCAAAACGACGGAAGGTTAGCCATCACATGACGTCATCTCTGGTGGCGAATTACGGTAGGTCATGTCAAAGGTTAATATTATTTTGAGTTTATCGTCGGTTCGTACGTCGAGACATCGGAATAATAGCAGTGTGTGATTTTTGTGATTTTGGAACGAAAATATGTCTATGGTAATTATTTTGAGTTGGCTAAAGACACGAAGAAATCTATAAAAGTATGAGATGCAGTTGTGCACAACTATTGATTTGTAGTTTAGTGGCAGTACTGTTGGTTTTACAGGTAATCCACCTGATCATGTTGTCCTGGTTAGACGAGAGGACAACAAAGAGGCAGGCCCAGAACTGGTCTGACAAACTTCATCAGAGCCTCCTGGCTAAAGAGGAGAAGAGGCAGTCAGAAGCAAAGCTAGACTCGAGCGGACAGTATAAAGTCCATAAAAACTATGCTATTTCGCACCAGCAAGATTCATTAAATACAGAAAACGACGTAACAATTGTTACACAGTGCTCAGTAAATCATCTTCATCATTTGGCTCAGTTAACAGAAGAATGGGATGGTTTGATTTCTGTATCAGTTTTCACAACTAAATTGCAGGTCCATATTGCGGATGCTGCGATTTTCACTTTACGGGAATGTTTTGAAAAAATTCGAACTAATGTTGCTTTTCACATTGTGTATCCATTCACTTTTCAAGATATTAACGAAATTCAGAACAAAAGACATGACATAGAATTGTTAGATCTGTCTTGTGAAAATGTTTTACATACGATAACAAATCTTAACTTATTTATGCAAAATTACGATCTCTCAGGAATTCCGTATCCTAATAATCTATTGAGAAATGTTGCTCGGACTGGAGTTCAATCAACATATATTTTTGTAATAGACATCGATATGCTTCCAAATAAACATTTAAGGACTGATTTTCTATCGTTTTTACAAAACTCTGTTATTTCAGAAGAACTTTCTGATGTAGTGTATGTAGTTCCTGCATTTGAGCTTCCTGACAATTCGCCAAGACCAACAACAAAGCAGGAGCTGTTAAAACAATATGATAATAATGGTGTTCGACCATTTTATATTGAATTGTGTAAAAAGTGCCAGTTCCCAACAGATTATGAAAGTTGGCGAAACTTAGAAGTATGTTCAGTTTTCTAACCATTCATTATGTTTATTACTGTTACTGTTATAAGAAAATCCAATTCAAAGGTCAAAAACTTTGTGCTGCCCAAGCCCAAACGACCCAATCCATCTTTACTCACAGAGAGCAAAAATGGATTCATCAGCCTGCTTGGGTGGAGGGGGAGGGGGTTGTGTGCCTGCCTTTACATTCAAGAAAAACTTGGCATGGCACAAGGTTGTGTGCAACTGTAGTAAATTTTGGATTTGACTTGGGCATGTTCAACTCTAAGCAATTGTAACAGAATTCATATTCTCAACAATCTGAGAACAGGTTTACACATTACAGCAATAAAATTATCTTTTATCTTGTACTTTTAGTCAAAGCATGGACTAGGCGTTGCTTACAGTCGTGAGTGGGTCGACCCATGGGAACCCTTCTACATCAGCCGTAGTGACGTACCATTTTATGACGAGCAGTTTAAACAGTACGGTTTCAATAGGATCAGTCAAGTAAGTTACCTATTTGTAATGGTTGAGGCCACAGAATAAAATGGTTCATTTATATGCAAGCTGTCGTCTGTTACTTCTTTTTTTTTTGCCGTCTATACCAATTTGTATGTTTAATAAATATTTAAAAAATTATAAGTATGGGTATATATTAAATATAATTATTATAAATAGTATTGTAATAAATTTAATAATAATAATTATTATTATTATTAAACAGTATTATTATACTGTATTAGTAGTATTACCTTTTATTATTTTCAGGTCTGCGAGCTGCATGTTGCTGGATTTAAATTTTCTGTACTTGACAATGCTTTCATTCTCCACCTTGGCTATAAGACAAAAACTGGTTTTCATTCGAGTAAAGATGAAGAAAATTTAAAGAACAAGTTCCTATTCCGTCGCTTCAAGGAAGCGCTCCTAACTAAATACCCAGAAAGCAGTAGGCGGTGTTAAACATTAAGATTAAGCTTTGAATGGCAACTTAGCTCAGTGAGTGGGAAGGAAGGGGGAACACCACTGTGTGTTCTCTGAATTGTGGAGTTCCTTTCAGACCTTTGGTCCCTTTTTCAATTCGATCCCTGCTGTTGTGTTCAAGCTGAAGGGCTGATGTGCACTGTCTTTTAGAGATGTTTAAGCCGACACTCCTGTGTGCAGTAAGGTGTGACATGACAACACATTGTGCTCATATATTAATATGACATGACAACACATTGTGCTCATATATTAATATGACATGACATCATTGTGCTCATATATTAATATGACATGACATTATTGTGCTCATATATTAATATGACATGACATTATTGTGCTCATATATTAATATGACATGACATTATTGTGCTCATATATTAATATGACATGACATCATTGTGCTCATATATTAATATGACATGACATTATTGTGCTCATACATTAATATGACATGACATTATTGTGCTCATATATTAATATGACATGACATTATTGGGCTCATATATTAATATGACATGACATCATTGTGCTCATATTAATATGACCTGACATTATTGTGCTCATATTAATATGACCTGACATTATTGTGCTCATATATTAATATGACATGACATTATTGTGCTCATATATTAATATGACATGACATTATTGTGCTCATATATTAATATGACATGACATTATTGTGCTCATATATTAATATGACATGACATTATTGTGCTCTTACATTAATATGACATGACATTATTGTGCTCATACATTAATATGACATGACATTATTGTGCTCATATATTAATATGACATGACATTATTTTGCTCATATATTAATATGACATGACATTATTGTGCTCATATATTAATGACATGACATTATTGTGCTCATATATTAATATGACATGATATTATTGTGCTCATACAGTATATGATGAGTGTGATATGACATCATTGTGCCCATATATGGGTGTGATATGACATCATCATACCCATATGGGTCAGTCACAGATATTTGTCAGAGGAGTTTTGATAGTGTGGACAGAGTGGAGCTATGTGTTGTGGTATAAAATCAATGGTGGAAATAGGTTTTTTAAAGAAAATTTTGTACAGTATATATAATTTATTATGCTACTTATTATTACAAATAGATATAATTATTATCTATTCTATGCTTCATTTTTTGATAGTGGTATTTTCAACAGGGTAGTTTGATGTTTAATTCTTTATATATTGGGTTACTTGTCTTTCAAATCTCATTATGTTTATAGTTCTTGGTACTAATAAATTATTGAGACTGATCTAACATTATACAGATACATTAAAAATGTTGGCAGTGTATATTTTGTAGAGTGCCTAGTATTCGTTTGCACAGTATTTTCGTGATAATTAGTGAGGGTGCATTCCAACTCTAAACCACAGGACAGATTCGCGTTATATAGAAGAATGGATAAAGTATAGAGCTCTTAACTGAGAAAATTTTTGTTTTGTTCTTTTTTTCTGGGAGCAGCACATCTCTAAGCTGACAGTGGTCCCACTTTTGCTGCTCTCTGGCTCTCCTGATTTTCTTTGTGAATTTCTGATTTTTTGTATTTGTAATGTTTTATATTGTTAATTGTTTTGCCAGAATGAATAAAATAAATAAATAAAACCACATGTTTAGAAACTGTGCAGACTGTCTAAATCCGGTTCTCCAATAGGCGAATTTGTGCATGCGCATTCACATTTCTACCAGATTTTTGCGAAGCAAAAAAATGTGCATCCAATCAGAGCTCAGGAAGCAAACTGACGCTTTGATTCGCCTAGTGGAAAACCGACTATATGATTGGGGTGTTTTCGATTGCACGATGATGGTAGGACATATAGAACGTAATGACGTCTCTATATGAAGTAGATTCTGGAACACATTTTGGCCAAATCTACGTATGCAGAGAACGTAGGACGCCAGGTAGGACGGTCACACATGAGTGATTCCGTTCTAGCGTCGCGTCGTCGCACAAATCAAAAGCTCCCTTTTAAGTGATCAATCAGAACAGGGCCACAAACGTACATGTTTTGCCTTCAAAAAAGCACACGTCGTGAAATATGTAAATTTATCCAAGGGATGGTGTTTCAGCAAAAATGACCAATATTCGTAAATTGTATACGGCAGTGCATTAGTAGCGGCTTTGTCCCTTTAACAGAAAAAAAAGGATCAGAAATCAGTTATTTTTAATATAAATCTGTGCGTGATAAAAACTCGATTTCCTATCAATTGTTTTAGATAGACTTGACCTACTGTACTGACTAAGATGCATCTTCATTATCTGCTAGTAGCACTGATCATTGTGACCCACCGTTTATATAGGCCTATGTATTGTATTAATTTGTCCAGTCACAATTTTGTGCTACCAACCGATTGTACTGTATTAGGAGGTCGACTTCAAAGTTCTCTGACTATTGCTACCTATATATTAATAATGAAGAGCAGAATAAAAAAACGAATGTAAAAAACATCATGACGGTGAAGGCAGTGCCAATTTGTTATTCACTTTTTTGAAAAATTTTATTTTTTCTCCCTTATAAAGTGAAATAAAAATTCTCCATGGTTACCTACAGACTCTCTGTCCATCTCTGTCTAGAATCAACGTTCGTCTTTATATTATCTTTGAACAGGAGTTACATTTCAGGTGATTGACGGGCGCGATATGTTCCGATAGGAAAAACACCACTATCTGAAAATTAGCATGTTAGCAAAAATGTTCAAAATCTGTTAAGAAATTGCTTACCAGAAAGTATAATACATACTCCAAGTATTGAAATACACGCCATCGTGTTGGGATTCAATATTTCGACATTAATTATGTCATCATCAGGAATTGCTTACCAATATATAGCTTTCTTCGCCAGTGTGTTTATACGGTTCTCTACTAACTACTTCCTTCCAACCCAAATTTTAGAGGAATTTTTTGGGAGCCATTTTTCAATTTTCTTCTGAGTATCTTTGGATAACTATTACCACTTAAAAAAAGGTTCGTTAGATTAAGCTAAACTCATCCCTTCCCAATCAGCGATGGATATGCAAATTATATTATTTTAATTTTTGATGCAACGACCTCGTCATGGTATCGGACGACAGGGGCTCCACGCCTGTCTGAGGAGGGAGGGGGATAAGGCAAACGTCCCCATCCGTTTTCTTCTTGACACACACGATTAAGAACCTTGTGTTACACTATAAATTGGGCTTATTCGACTGGTTCATTTCGTTGACTACGATTTTACGTTGAGTATATGATTCATTCGACTGGCCCAAAATAGACTTCGTTGATAAAGAAAATTAACGTAAACCAGAGTGCGTTATCAGCGTTAAGTTCATCACGTGACCAAAACAAACATGGCCGATTGGTAAGTTTAGCAACAACATTTGCGTTAATGTAATTTAGAAAATAAAAATTATAATATTTACCCACATAAAGTCAAAAAATAATTCTAGGCTAACAGAATTCAAAAACTGGATGGAAGATTTTGTTTTAAGTAAAACCCATACTGCCGTAAGCCGAACAATCTTGATTATGCAGCGTGTATCGCGGTAACTATGCAGTCATTTTGTTTTGTCTAGTCATAGAGAAAATAGAACAGATTTACCAATTTTCTATTCGACTGGTCATCTTTGTTAAGTTGGACTTTACCACTGTGCGCAGGTGGGCGTGATTTAATGGAGAACGACCAGTCGAATACGGCCAATATGTATGACACTTTGTGTGATTGCAGGCAACTATCGAAGTTTTAAATTCTCAGTTATGGCTTTTATAATGCCTTCATTATTATGCTTATCAATTAAATGTTATTACATGTCAGTTGGTTGACGGTCTCAAGTCTTAGCGATCAAAATTTAAAACTAGTTAATATTTAAATCCGTGTAATTAAATTGTCAATCATGATTATTAAGCTTCATTACAATTATTTTCATTATCATGGTTATCGATATTATTATTATTTATATTATTATGATTGTGATCTTACAACTTGACATGTGATAACATTTTAATTCATCTTCCCGCTAAGCCCCGCCCCTTTGATATTACTGATGAGGTCCCACAAAAAGAGAGTTTTATAGCACGCAAACACGCACGCGTGCTGATTGACAGTTGTTAAGTTTGATTGACACTCCGGAAAGGCCAATATGCTTATCGAGTGAGAAAAAAGAATTTCATTTACAAAATACAATTTACAATCAGTCAGATTTCTACAGCCGATTAAATAAGTTGTCATAGGGGTGCGCAAATTAGATATAGGCCTAATAAACGATAAAACGATCGACCTTTGACTAGTGGCTGCGACAACTAAAACTCAATAAACTGTGGAATTGAAGAGGCTTCCTTTATACAAACAACAGTAAGTCCTAAAGTCAGGGAGATGTCAGCTACCCGTCAAACGGATTATTAAAATTCAGTCAAACGCTGTATTTTGATGCTCCTGTGCTGTCGTCTGATTATTCTCTCATGAGATCATCTATCAATATGCTTTTAGTAACAGCACTACAATCTTTCTTGGTTCGAGGGTTGTTCGTAGCCCATGCTACCCTCT
This sequence comes from Anneissia japonica, assembly GCF_011630105.1. Taxonomy (NCBI): domain Eukaryota; kingdom Metazoa; phylum Echinodermata; class Crinoidea; order Comatulida; family Comatulidae; genus Anneissia; species Anneissia japonica. The sequence continues at coordinate 553,320 of NW_022711326.1, forward strand.
GCGTATGGCGGGTGGTTGAAGCGACTGGCATACAAACATGTTGGGCTGCCTTGTTGGTGCACCTAATACTGTTGTTAGTTGAAGGACTCATTACATTTATTGCCACAAAAAAAGGCGAATGGACAGTGTAAGTAGCCTAGACTTATTCGTTTATTCGTCTCTTGTTGAAATAGGCGTGCACCCAGTTGCAGATTCGAAGTGGGGGATTGGGGAGGGCAGCCGGCCCTGCCCTCCTAATTGTTCAACAAAATTTGTTTTTTAATGGAGATTTTTTAGTCTATTAATTTTAAGCCTGGAAGCGCAGTTTCGGGGTGCCATAAACACGAATGCTCTTACCTCAGCCCCAACCATGGTGGGGCTGAGTAGGTTTCCTTCATCTGTGAAAGTAGCTCCCCGGGACCCCTCTATTTTGAATTCCTGGATCCGCCATTGGCACCCTAGCTATTTCGTCCCCATTGAGGACGCAATGATATTGAATTTATGCCGAATCCCCCAATGCAAAATCCCCCAATGAATTTGAGTCTGCTGACCGAATTGAGATACAACCCGAGGATTAAATTAACTGCACGGGGCTCGAATTTACTACAGAGTTAGTGCCAAGAGCTGACATTTATTGACATACCATGCCAATTTGTAGTATTTTTCATTTTCAATTCCATAGGCCCTAAATTGAGGCGGTCGAAATATCGGACACTGGAGTATAGGTGGATTTTGGGAGAGGGAATGGTAAACGTTCTCCCGGTTTATCCGCTGCCGTCTTTTCACTTTTTAACAAAAGAAACAACAATTAAAAATGGCATACATACGAGGCCTTAAGTGTGTTACAATATTTCGTAACAGAATAATTATACTGAACAAGAAACATACTATTATTGGACTTATTTTATGTATAATTTTATTAAAACCTGGTCTTGAAACCGGTGACACCGGTTTTTCCACTGCCGTCTTCTATTTTTTTAACAGATAAAAAAAAATGCATTTTTTTCTTATCTTAAATTTACAATTATTTTTCATTTAATATTATTTGTGTGATTTATTCATCTGTTCGTTTTCGGAGTGGTTTTGTAATTAAAGGAAACAGGATGTAGGTCTATAATCGATTGAGACAATCGATCAAATGGCAAGACGAAATACATTTCTAAATTATCTCTTGACGCTTAGAATACAAAATGTGGACTGTACAATATGTAATTATGTAAAGTGCACATTTTTTTTGTAATTTACATTAATGAATCCTCATAAATCAATGATATTGTGTCAATCCACCTGACTGATCTGAATCTTTTATAAAATCGATTACATTTAGCTACATAACAACACAATGACACAACAATAGCAGTATCTACTAGGCCTAATCATGAAAAGAAACAGTTGGGTGTGACTGATCATGGAAGAATAAGTTTAGAGATAGTGCTAGTTCTATGACTGTATAATATTCAAAGGACCAGCGGAGCCAATGCGCGAATAACTGCTGAGGATGTGAGGGGAAGAATACCTGCTGGATCCACAGGGTCGAGGAGGGAGGGGGAGAATACCTGTCTCTTATACACATCTAGATGTGTATAAGAGACAGAGGCAGTGCCAATTTGTTATTCATTTTTTTTTTAGTCCGACGAGCTGTGGCAGACGGAGAGGGCAATCATTTTTGCATTCATTTATCGATCCATCCATCCATCCATTCATCCAGTCCTTCGTTCGTTCGTTCATTCATTAATTGCAGTAATCTATCTGTCATCCATTCAAAATCTGATCCATTCAAATATTGATAATACAATGCACAATTGAATAGCTATATAAGAGCTCCACTTATTTGTCAATACTGGTTCAGTTTTCTTTAATCTCAGTGAAGTCTAGGATATGGGGGTGGCCACGAGAGTGGCCATCGAGGTGCGAATCACCGAGCGGGTGTGGGTTTGAGAGGGGTACCTCCCCCCACCCCACCCTTTCGCAAAATAAGAATTTTTTTAAAGAGTTTAAACGCTCGTAGAGAATTCTGGCTTAATAAAGTTGTTATGCGCAAATTGTAGACCTATGCCCACAACGATTTCATACAATTCTCCAACTCTACTCTCACTCCGAAATTTGTGGGACACGAGTAGTGCGGCGATTTACCAAAGGAGAGAGGCATTAAATACAATGCACAATCAATTACTAAAGCACATCTAGACTTTATCATCTAGAAGTTGAATTTCTGAATTTAGACAGGCCTATAACATAAATGTATCAAACAGGCCACATTCACACGAATTATATCAGCGTTTTTTAAAATTCGACTGTATTCATTGTGAAAATCAAAAATTAAATGCATGTTGAAACTGGAGTAAACAACTATTTAGTTTAATGCAACACAAATAGTTTGAATCTACTTAAGAAATTACAACTACACATTTTGTTGTCATTTTTGTATTTGGACAGGCCATAGCATCAAAGTATTTAATATCTTTCAAAAAGTTTTCAGGATATAAAAGGATATTTTTACCTTTAATGTATCAGCACTCTTTTAATTACATCTACATTATTATGAAAACTAAAAAAATGAATGTACGCTGAAGCTTTGAAACCAAATTAAAAAAATGTATTTTTTAACTTTAGCAGTCGATCTGAATTCATACAATAATGATGTATCAATAGTATAATAATTGTTTCTGACAAAATGGAATAGGCCTAATAAGAATTCCCGTACACATTAGTTTTCTTTTAAGTAACGGTGCCATGCTTTTCCTTTCCATTCATCATTATTGTCAAGAATGATTCTTTCTGACTTTAAATGTCAGAAAACGGAATGTTGACAATATAAAGATAGACAGGTCTGCAACATGATTTGACCAAGGCCTAGCTAGTCTGGAAATAAAGTCTAGTATAGCCCGAACTTTAGAGATCTACAATTTGGGATTTCTTTTCTTTCTTTTTCTTTTTTTCTTTCTTTTTTTTTTTTTTTTTTTTTTTTTTTGAGAATGGAGGATGGTTAGCCACGATATTCACCTCCTTCAATTTTATTTAAACGCTATTAAATTTTAAATCAAATGTTATTTCACTCAAGACATGATTGGAATACTGTAGCAAGAATCATCAAAAAAGGTGATTGAAACATGGGCAACAGTAATTTTATTGATTGTGTGATTTTTTTTTTAAATTATTTATTTTAACATAACAGATTTTCGCCTTGCGTTCTCATCTATCTACTGACCGTCATCCCGTGTATTTGGATATTGGAGTACGACTTGTATTTTCAGCGGCAGAAGTTCGCGGAAGAAAACGATGTCAAATGTGAAAAAGTGACTGTGACTTACAATATCTCGTCCGTTGACTTAGAAATCGTAAATCTTTCTCTAGCTTACCATTTTCCATTGTATACTGTTTTTTTTAACAAAGGGTGGCTTGATAATGAGATAATGATGTGGTAACTATGATGGTGATGACAATGATAATGACAGTTATGATAGTGGTGGTGGTGATAATGATGATGATGATGTTGCTGTTATTGTTGTTGATGATGATGTTGATGGTGATGATGATGATAGTGATGATGATAGCAACGACCGTAGGATGACGACGATGATGATGATGATAATGATTGTAGTGTGGTGGTGGTGGGGGTGAGGATGATGACGATGTGCTCACAGCAGAATAAATCTATTCTTTATTATCTCTATTATTACTCACGTAAAATGTGCTGTTATTTTCTCAGATACCGTTTCAAATTCACTTGAATTACCAGCAATGGTCTTTAGCACTGCAACAAATTTTCATATTTGTTCTCATCATTGGAAGGTGGCTTCTGCCGAAAGGACAGATGACACGTGATCAGCTTTCGCAACTTCTATTGGTCTATATCGGTATGGCTGCTGACATTCTGGAGTTCATCACCGAGGGAATCGGTATGGGTCCTGTCGGTTGTTCTGCCATTCTTATGATGATGGTCTTAGGCATATGGTCGTGGAGTCTAATGCAGTTCACTATCGGTCTAACTCTGACAAAACGTCGTAAGAATCGAGTCGCCGGAACTAGTTCGTCGCGGACTCGTTGCTCGCCTTGTGTCTGTTGTGAAACTGAAGTGTGGGCAATCATGGTAACGGTTATAATGCAAGATGGTCCTTTTCTTTCCATGAGAGTATATCTAATCACACAGTTCCATACCATGTCACAGAATATGATCTTTTTTACCGCAAAAAACGCACTTGTTCTAGTCTTGCAATTCTATCGTTTGATAGTACTTTTCTGTCAAAAAGAAAAGGTAGACAGTGTTGCGTCCGTGTCGTCCCTTGAACATCAATTGGCAGGTTCATCTGACCGCGATTTTGAATCAAATAATGCGATACAACAGCTTAATAAAAGCAACATCATCATCACTTCTAGCGTGGATGGTGATGTTGTAGATAGGTGGACGCACGTGATGCGAATCGATAATAAAAATCACGATTTGAAAGCAGACGATTCCTTTAAATCCTCGTCTTTGGTTAAGATTGCTGAAGACTCGCACACAGACGAGTATGATCACGCACAATCTAATGCGCAGGATAATCATGCTTTTTTGAGCAACGAACCCCCGAATATGGCAACTGGGAGAAGGAAGTCACTATCTATAAGGTCGACCAAATCTGGAATCGCTGCGCACGGCACCATTGGTACGAACGATGGTGACGGGTTTGAGTTAAATCAGGAATCATCAAAAAAACGAGAACGAAACGAACACAGTTTCTTCCCCAGCAGCCAAATAAGAGCTTACACTTCAATTGTATTAAATGCTATGACTTCTACAATTTCTTTAATTATGAGATATAAAGACCGTGCGCGTGCGTCGGACTCTATCTCTGACAACCAAGAAGTAAACAATTCTAACGTTGATGAAACCAATGTAAAAACTTTGGATAGTAAAACAACCGATACAAGGCCCGGGATTGAACATAACACATCAATGTTGTGTGTTGATATTTCAGTGGACGAGGACCAAGAAGAGACGTATGATAATGTAATATCCAAGGCCACCGTTTCTCATTGTAATATTAACCGTATTCATTTCACAGAAAATGAGGAAACACGCGTCTCAATAGACCACACCTTAAGAAATTCTAATGACGACTTAGAAAATGCGGTGAAACAAAGTGAAAGCGAAGACGAAGATACGGTCTTTTAATTAGAAACTAGATACATAAACAGTTCATACAGCTTACTGTAAAAAGTACTGTATAAGGCCTACATAAGTTAAACCATTAAATGGTAATCTATTTATATACCGGGTACATTAAATTCGTATAGGCCTATTGTTTGAAAAACAAAGATTAGTATCATCGACTGCTGCGTCGAAGTGTCTTGATTAAATAATACTGTGTATACGTGTAATAGGCCTAAAGTAAATTTTTATTTTTGTTAAGTGGTAATGAATGACGACCGAATTTACACTTAGAGGCACGCATCTAACATTTCTAAAAGAGGGAAGCTAAACTACATGTTTCAACCTATTTATCAAATATATTGGTACCGTATGTAATAGAATCTGTCAATAAAACACTAAACAGATCAAATTAGTTATAAAACTTCCAATTAGTTTTCATTGGTATATGCTTTTCTACTTAAACTAATTGTTACATTAGTTTTAAATTAATTAACCCAGAACCAAAAACAGATCGAGCAAAAACATTACGACATGTTAATAATATTGTGTACATCCCGTTTAACAGACTAGAAACAAGTATAAAAGATCTATATTATTATTAATGACTCATCATATTGGAATGATCTTCAAACCACCTTAGGACAAAACAAAATGACCTCTCTCCCTCCCAACTCTAAAAAAGAATATTAAGAAGGTGATATTTCAAACATTACAACTTTTAGTTAACTATGGCCGATGTAAATAGTAATTTATTTATAGGATTATCATTGTTGAATACAGTCAGTGATTTTACCCACCGTGCGCATTAAGGCCCATGTGCTTAAAGAACGCAGTACACTCTTCGAAAAAAAAATTGGGGTTGTCTCCCGGTGTACTACTCAGTCACAACAAGAAGAACCTAATAAAGATAAATAAGTAAGTCTTCTTCAGACGTTTGAGGGATTGGTGTTCACACCGAATAAATCGAGTTTTGATCTTTTGTAAATTTATATTTTTTAAATTTTGTACAGCGCCTGTGATCATTTTAATTGGATATTGTTTGCGCTATATTAAATAAAGTTCTTCTTATTATTATTATTTAATATATCCAATCTAAAACCGATTAAATAAGCCTTTGAAACCCTTAAATTGTCATATTTTTTCGGGGGCTTCGCCCCGTGGAACATTTTCGGAAGATTTTGAGCGACGCCCGACCACGCCCACTTTTTTTTGTCGGGCATCGCATCTCGTCGGGGTTTCTTTTAGTGATTTATTTGTTGAATCTTTCCCGACGTGACGCGACTAAACCGTCGGCTAATAATTTCTAAGCCTCGCCGTCTCATAAAACGTATGCAAACACGTGTGTTATGGGACAAGCGCATATTCCTGGTCCTGTTCCAATTGGTCCGTTGTTATGTGACGACATTAATCACCGTATCATTGTCAGGCGCGTAACAGGGGTCCTGGGTCAGGGGGGGGGAGGTAATAATTTCCCCGGTTAGTACCGTAATTTATCATACCCACCCCTCCCCAATATAGAAAACAATACGACAAAGGGCTTATCTTATTTATAATATAGGCCACACGAGTGTGTTTGAATGTGTTCAATTAACTTAGAAGGCAAAGGAGGACACCACAAGTTCTCACCCTCAAAAATGCGCTCGAAGCGCGCAAATTTTTTTTTTTTTTTGCAGTTTAGAGCTGGTATGTTATATATGGCCACACACGTTTTTTTTAAAAACTGAATATAAGCATTTTCATTATGGCTTTATTACGTATTCTTTCACCATCATTACACATTGAGGCCCTTCTTTTAGGTAAAACGATCTATCTTAAATTTTCATTTTTGAGTTTGGGACTATTATGTGTTTAAATAACTTAGAAGGCTAACCTTAAAAAAATCCTAAACAAATTGTGTGTTTTTAATTCTAATTTCGTCGAAATTAATCAAAAATCCCTAAAATGTGCAATTTTTAGAGGAGAAAATTGGCCTACTTTAACAAGAAATTTGAGATTTTTGGCACTTTCAGGGTGTGAAAAGGGGTGATCTTCAAGGGGTGGGGAAAGATTTTCCACAGGTGGATATTTTCCCCTTGTCCCCCGGCGGTGGCTACGCCACTGCGGAGAATGTCTGGCGGCTTAGATCAAAGAAGCTTTGGACACTTTTTGGTCAGCCCGGTAAAAAACGTCCGAGGGGTCTTCCCCTGCAATCTTCCCCCTTCCCCCGCCTGTTTTTCAGGGTTGACAGGCGTGCCACTATGTATGCCTACAAAACAACTCTCTTGTGTACAATAAATGGTCATGCAAATCACTGAAAAATGTAAGAACGAAAGAGCGGGAGACAAAAAATATTGGTTGCTAATAAATTTATATATATATATGTACATAAATATATATAATATCTATAGTTGTATCCGATGTTCCGTAGTTGTTCCACGTATGTCTCACAGAAATATATAAATATAAGCAAATACGAAATGAAACGTTAGCATACGTTGACATAATAGAGATAACATTTTATTCAAGACGAATATTTCGGACACGCCTGTGTCCGACTTCAGCGTTTACACGTATGAATGAGAAATACAGAACAGATCAAAATAAAAACTATAAGGAATTAACCAAGATAAATCGTAAGATAATAGGCACGCAATTAGTAATTGAGAAGTGATTAACTAATAAACTGTCGGTAGCACCAGGGAGTTGTTAATAACAACTCCCTGAGTTGGCGGTGAAATGGCCTATGACCAAAACAGAGCGAAATAAACAAAATGTCGGCAGTCAAAACAACTGATAGCACAATGTAATTAAAATAGTGACAAAGGGTTTATATGATCAAAATTATTACATAGGCCTATTATTAATACTGTTATTATAGTTATTATAATATTGATAGTTATTATAGTTATATAAATGTGATTATTATAATAATAATTTTATTATCATTATAGTAATAGATATTATTATTATTATTAATGTAAATTATCAATATAGGTATAGGACCACATAATAAATTACTTTGTGAAAGAATAACCGCTTATGGAGCCTAGATCTTTGTTAATATCAGTTTTGTGTGTGTTGAGTTTTGTTAAGTTGGATTATATAGCATAACCACTGAACCTGAGCATATTTACAGGACTGACCACAATTTTAAAAATTATTGACTTATGTAGTTTAATTCGATTTCGAAATGAAATCCGAGATTTTTTGCCTTGAAAATGATTACATATAGCATAATGTATGCTAAAACTCCTAAAACTAGAGCTTTTGCATATTTATATTTATTAATTTATAATTTATAATTGTCAAGAACAACAGCGTATTTTATATTTATTAAATGTTGAGGGCAGTTATGCTTTTAGTGGGGAATATCATACTACTGTAGGTAATTCAGTATATAGATGGTCAGGAATTTTTTAAGCAAACCTTTCAAACAAATTTTATACAATACTTTCCTCAACTAAATGATTCAGGAAACCAATTAATCTCATCTCTAAAAGCTTATTATACCCTCAAGGGACATGAAAAGTTGAGGTTAGCTTTGTGTTAAGATCTTCACATCATAATGGTTTCACTCTACATAATCATACATTTTTTAAAATCTTGATAAGTTCATTTGTTCTTTCTTAAAAACTTGACTGTATCTTTAGAGAGAATGTAACTCAGGCCAGATGCAATGGTTGTCAATGCAGTAGTGTACCTGAAACATATAGAAAAAGATGTTATGCTACAGAACTTAAAATTATTTGAATTTTTAAATACTTCGTAAGAATTTGTAGGCCTATTAGTGTATAATACTCATATCCGCATGAAGTATTATTGCTCATAGTGGCGGATCCAGGAATTCGTAACAGAGGGGGCCCAGGGAGGGATCACAGATAAAGGATCCACTCACCTCAGCCCCACCATGGTTGGGACCTCTAGATGGCCAGAAATGGCGCTGTCAGGATTTTAATACAATTGTTTTTTTTACTATGGAAAATTTAAGAGGGCCTGGGCTGGCTGGGCCTCCCTTAAATCCGCTACTGGATTCTGCAACTTCCACTCCCACACCCCAAAACTTGTCCCCCAAAGATTTGCACTTGTTCTCACCTTAGCATTTGGATGTAGGAGTGATCCACATAATTGAAGACAGGAGCACCAAGAGTGAATCCTACCAGCGCTAATGTAACAACTGTGTGCAACTTTACAACAAACAAAACAAATACTGTTATTGATTACTAGAATTGAAGGAAACAAACTAATGACAATAATGATTATTATTATTATTGTTAGTGAAAATGTTACCTTTCAGAGTTTTCGTTTTTCTGAGTCCGAGCTTTCGCTGTTGTCATAACAGCATCATTCAGGGAACTACCTTACTGGTTCTGTGACCAGTCTATGGTTGAACAGTCACGTAACAGCAGGTCACCGAAAGCTCGGACTCAGAAAAACGAAGACTCTGAAAGGTAACATTTTTACTATCATGCAAACAACGGAGTCAAATAGTAGTATACATGCTTGTTATTATCATTGTTGTCTTCTCAGAACAGCTTAAAATGGCCTAAAATTGCCCAATTTATCAAGACACAAGGTTGCTTAGTTCCCTAGTCCCTACCACGTTTTGTTCTTCAGCCCTGTTGGAAATTTTATATTTTAGAGCTGCAACTCCTCATAAGAGCATTTATGACTTACCATAATTAAAATCATAATAAAAGAAAATATTTTAAAATTATATAAAATTAAGGTGGATGTTCTATTGTCAACAAATTTAAAATGCTAATTAATTTAATGGAAAATATTAATGAATTAATGAAAAAGATTAATGGATTAATGGAAAAGATTAATTTATTATTAATAAATTAATGAAAAAGATTAATGGATTATTAGAAAATATTAATTTATTATAAATAAATTCATAAAAAAGATTAATGGATTATTATTGGATTAATGGAAAATATTAATGGATTATTAATACATTAATAAAAAAAATTAATTAATTATTAACAAATTAATGAAAAAGATTAATGGATTAATGAATTTTAATGGAAAAGATCATGACAATTTACAGGATTTGAACGGAATTCGAAAATGAGCACTTTATCAACAAAAAACATGTTAACGCCACACATCCTACAGTACCTTCCCAAGGAATGTTGGTTGCATCTGTATAGTAGCATGCCTCACATCGAAGAACCGCTGCAGGGTGAATGGAGGCGGTAACGATGTGAACCGGTAGTAAAAGCCAGCGAGTACTAATGCAATATCCCTACTGATGATTAAAGCTGTCAAAGGAACTAAATATTTAAAGAAAAAAAACAAACAAATATAAAACATAAAGTTAAATGCAGGAATGCAGTTATGGTGAGTGAAAGACCGTCCAGCCTTGAAGTTTTCCACCCAATCTAATGCTAATTTCATGGCCCTCCATCCATCGTTTTTTGCCTCCTTGCCCATCCTTAAAATTTACTATTATCTACGTTTGCCAATGTTATCACCCACCCACTGTAAAAATGTCTACCACCCACACTGAGATTTCTACACCTACAACCCTGTAAACGAAGTGCAAATATATCTTCTTTACGTTTCTTATATATTATGAATTTGATTTCTTTCACTAATAATATTCTAGTTGTATAATTTTTTTTTTTCCAAATCTTATTCATATTATCATAATATCCAAAATGTGATACCTGGTATAAGTTCTTGCATGGAAAGTGATATCATCAATATTCCAACTAGGAGCTTGTCAGCAATAGGGTCAAGAATTGAGCCAAGGACGGATTGCTGATTCTTGAAGTTTCGTGCAATGTAGCCATCAAGCTGAAACAAATACAGTATAATTACAAGAATAAGAGGTAATAAGAGCTTTTATTTAATTCAATTTTTCTATCACTTTCAATATTTCATTGTTCAATCAATCAATCAATCAATCAATCAATCAACCATTCAAATGTTTTATTTCCACACAAGTTCAAGAATGTACATCAATACAAACTTGTTTTCATTAAGTACAGTTTAGTGTGGGGGATGAGTCAGATAAGCCAATTAAGGCTTTAAGAATGACCCACCCCTTACAAGTATATACAGTAACTTTAAATATGAAATATATAAAAACAACTAAAAAGAAGGGGAAAACCAGTTAGATTTTATACACTTTATGGTTATAAATAATATGTTTATGCTTTAATATACAGTAAATCATGCAACACAACTCACCATATCAGTTATGCCGGTAAGTACAAATAATCCACAGCTGAGTGAGTAGTATTCATTGAGTACTAGGTATCCCAGTACAGGTGACAGAAAAATCCTTGATGTCGTCAGGAGATTCGGCACAGTCATGATATTCTCTCGCTATCAAAAATAATAAAATACAAATAACTGGAATTTATTGCGCAAGACTCTATTTGTATTTAAATTTAGAAACAAATCTAGCAGAGCAAAATAAAGAGAATTTTAAATTAGTTTGTTTTAATTTTCCGAACTTTTTGATCCACTTTTGATTAATTAATTGCTTGAATTTCAATCTTTGGTCAAAACAGTGTATCAACACTAGTGGATAAAAATCCATTCTCAAATAAAAATTTAAAAAAAACACAGCCATCAAAAAGTAACAGTATATTTTGAGCATTCTACTTACCCATTCTTTCACCTTTTCCTCAACTTTTTTGGTCACTTTTGATGCTTTTGTTTGGATCTTTCTTCTAGTGTATGTATACGTTAATGTAGACGTGCATTGATTTTGCTTCCTGTCTGAACCTGAAGAAAGCGTTGAGTAACATCTATTTTTTCCTGTCATCATCACAGGTTGGGTGTTCAAAACACTCAATAAATGTCTGTAGACTTCATAATAACTCGGATTAGGTGCAATGCATGTATTTTTGTGTGAAAATAAGTTTCCGTCTACACGTAAATCTATACTAGGCCCAGCCCTATCCGTCTGATGTAATGTGCCAACGACCATCTTCCCTCTGTGTGCCAAATCCGACAAACTGCGTCGAGAGAGAATTTGCTTAGGCTTAAGAAGGGTAAATCTACGAGAAATATTGAAGTTACTACTAATTAACCTACATGGTAGTATAGTCAGTGAATAAAACACCTTCATATTGAATATACATGCAATACTTCATTCCACACCATACTAAAAGTGCATCACAACTTGAATACTGCTGTGTGTGTTTATGCGGATGTTATTACATGGGCGCAGACATCTTTGTTTCTTTGAGCATGTTCAATAATATTATAATCTGTTTTTAAATAAATATTTAAATATTCAATCATGATTATAAACAAATCATTTAAAATTATTGTCTGCAATATCATTATTTATTTACTTCAGATGTGATTTATTTTAACTTATATTATGCGATATTTTTAATTTTTAAATTAGTGTTTTTTAATAATTTAGTCTGCTCACCGCAACAGCAGACTGTTATCGTCACCGAGAGACGTGTCAACTGGAAACGGCAATAGGCCTACAGATAGTCCTAGTTTCAATTGTATAAATAGTGATTTTATATTTCTTTACATTCCTGCTCAATGGAGGTAGTATTCCGCTATTTTGATTAACACTCATTACTTGAAATCCATTACTTGTTTTTCTAAAATACACGAGTATTGGTGGTGGCTAGGCCTGTTAACTCAGCCAGGCCAGGCTAGGCTAGACTATAGACTAGGCCTAGTTAGTATTGCGTACGGTAGTACTGATGTCTGTAGTACTGTGTGGGCTTAGTATCAGGTGGTAGTTATTATAGACTTGTTCAGGCCCTGTGCCTACCTGCAGACCTAGACTAGATAAACACCAGATGTATACTAGTGTTCTCCCAAATGAAACATTTTACTGTAAATTTGTCCATAAAAATTCAGTTAGCATGCAGTGTGAGGAATTGCCCCTTTTGAGTGGGGTTTAATGAGAGGGTCAATATTGGCCTACCGGCCTCTTGCACCACTCATTTAGAGTGATGTACGGTGAGTTAATGACATGAAAAAAAAAACATAGCCTAATAGTTCTAGACTGGAATAATGTTCCCTTATTGAAAGATGGCTAGCCTAGACCACCTAGGCTTTAAAATTTTTTTTTTTTAAATTCACAAACACAAAATTTTTACTGGTTGGCTGGTTATTTTTACCGGTAGCATTGACAACACTATATACCAGGTACTTCACTGTACTTATTACTACGGTACAATGTCGCACTTCACTTGGCCTACCTCATTATTAGGTTTTAATTAGTATTATCAATTTTTGAATGACTGAAGTACTAAAAGTAAGATAAATAATTCTTTATTTGTTATCATTTGAATTTGGATATTTGAACTAACCCTCTAGGAACCTGCGGCAGTGTCAGTGCAGCACCACCTGTAACATATTTATACGAACGCAAACATGTTTCCTTTTAATGCTCCAGTATTTTACAGTGTTAGATACTTTTGAGTTTACATGGACTGGTACACTACTTCTCTTTTAAACAATAGTATATCGTGTTTGTTGATTTCAGAACTCCACAGATGAAATTCCAATATACAACCCAGATCTTCTGAAACAGCTTGATTATGCAGCATTGACAAATTTAAAGTATTCAACGCCGAGATCACCGCAGAATCCAGGAAATTCATTGATTATGAGACCGTTATGTGCAGCCGACTATCATAAAGGTTCATTAATCTTTAACAGTCTTTATCAAAAATATCCAAGGGCGAGGCTTAGTGGAAATGTCTATGGATATATGAAGGGATTGAACATTATAAATATTGCATTTGATGAAGAGCACCTTAAACACTACTGTATTAAGTTACAAATACTTACGGCCAATTAAAAAAAAACTATATTTCTTCTTCACTCTCACAGTTGTTTTATTGTCTCATCCTTTTTTTTTTGGAAAGCCTGGAAACTATGTATCTTTTTTAAAAAATTAATAATTTGGCCTCTATTTTCTTCTTAAATTCTGCAGGATTCATTGAACTTTTAAGACAGTTGACATCTGTAGGTGATGTGACTCCGGAACAATTTATGGGTAAAACTTACTTCACTCAGACTGAAAACACAGTGGCTGCAGCACAGAGATTGGGAGCCAGTCCTGGTGCCGCCACTGTACAGATATCACATGATTTGAGTAATTTCTATTCAGTGTTTGATAAATACTGAAATTGTTTTTGTTAGTACAGTACTCTAATAAATATTTTATTCTCAAATATGATTATTGTATATATTTTTCAGACCATTTTCAGCAGATGAAGTCATGCAATGGTACTTACTATATAACTGTAATAGAGGATATATCAATTAGTAAAATAGTCGCAGCTGCAACATTGGTAGTAGAAAGAAAATACATACATGCTTGTGCTACAGTAAGTACAACTCCTGGTGTTCATACCTGCGCTGGATGAAGGAGAGGGGGTGCAGACGGTGAAATTTCTCTCCCCCCACCCCTCCAAATTGTATTAGGAAAAAATAATTGTTGTATTGTATCATTATGAACATAGTTCCGGTAAGATTTTTAACAAATGAGTGCAATTTCCAGAGAAGTTCCCTAACCACCATAATGGTGGGGCTAAAGTCCTGTGGACTCTCACGCACCCCCTACCGCCAGACCAAGCATCCAACCCAGTTACAGTAAGAAGCAACAACTTACATTACAACATTGGTGCCGTAGAGTTTCATTGATATTATTTTTTTTCCAGCGAGGAATGATTGAAGAGGTCGTAGTTGATTCAGGGTACAGAGGTCAACAACTGGGCAAACTGTAAGTCATTTGTATATACAGGAAACTTACATAGTTATTAATATTATTATTATATTGCCAATATAATAATTTATAATTAGTGTTCTACCTTTATGATGATGGTGATATAATAACACATCAAGTAGCGCAAACATCGATTCTTTTTATTTCTTCTTACACAAAAACGTCAGCTGCTTCTGCTTTATGTTTCCGGTCTGGTCTGGTTTTTTTTTTTTAATTCCCTTGTGTTTTTGAGGGATGTGTGATATAGTAATGCTGACTGGCTACTGTATATTTTTACAGAACAAAGCACAACCCAGACCAGCAAACCAGATGAAACTATTCAAATATATTATTATATCTTTTATAGTTTACCTCATGCATATACATATTCTTGTTCATGCACATTCATAATTGCTTCTTATGTAATTTCAGATTGATGGACACATTGACATTGCTTAGTAAACACACGCTGGGCTGCTATAAAACAACACTTCAATGTACTGAAGAAAATATACCTTTCTATGAAAAGTTTGGCTTCAAGAAAGATCCACAAGTTTACATGCAACATAGGCATAAACCTTAATACATATTTAATAGGTTTATTTAATTTTGTTTTTTTCCTTAAATTTAGTTATTTATCATCATATAAAATTTAACGCTTTCAATCGAGTGGATGTGAGCTTGTGGGGGGGGGGGAGAGAGAGAGGCTACCTACCACTTTTACTACTTAACTTATGAAGCTTTATACTGTACAATACTATGTGGACAGAGATTAATAGGAAATCCAGGCCTGTTAGTTGAATTATTCTCTCCTCCAAGCAACTAGAAGTAGTTGACATAATTCTCCTTTGTACCGAAGAATTTAAGGGATGGTGTCATAATTAATGTTGAAATATTGAATCCCGACACGATGGTGTGCATTTCGATACTTGGACTATGCATTATACTATCTTTTAAGGTGAAACATTGCATAATTTTGGTTTACTTTCTGGATTAAAGAAAATATGTATTTTTGTTCCTTGCCATCCCCAATCTGCCTAATTGCTTTAGATTTCAAAAATATTTTAAGGTATCAGTTTCATTGGGGATCAAATATATACAAATCCCCTCAGACTATCACACAGGTCAAGGGTCAGAATATTTGTATTTTTTCCTGAATATTATATAATGGTGGGCCTGCTGACAAGTACATGTTGTGTAATTATAAATATCTGCATTTTAATTCATGATAATAGATACAAATAATGATATGAATAATTAATTTTAAATTTTACCTCTATTTTTTGTTTAAGAGTGTTCAAATTTAACTTCACAGCAATAAGGGACTACGGTATTTTGTAGTAACATATTTATTCTGTATCTGATGTACTGTATATTTATAAATATCTGTCAAAGCCTTTAAATATTTTGATAATTGTTTGTAGGTATATTATGAAACTTCAAATTGAAGATATTTATATCATTTATTCTTTAGACACTTTATAACATTTTAATGCTTAACTGGCCTATGTTAGGTCAAGCTACTTTGATTTTAAAATTGACTCAATAAAATGTATTTTAGTGGTAAAGTTTATTACTCGTGCTCTAGTTTTGATGATAGTACTGTATGTTTAAAGAGATTACTGTCTGTGGCAAACATCTAGGAACCTTGATATAGTCTAATAGCAGGAGGGGGATATTGATTCCCCCTCCTACTAAAATAGATTCAATGAAAAAAAATTGAATCATTCATTTCAAATGGTCAAATACTTTACTAACACCTAAAGAGACAGTCAAACACAATTTACAAGGACTGATCCAAATCCACGATGTTTCTACAATGGTGAGGGGGAATTGTTAGGGGAGGTGTCCCTTTCTCTATAGGAATCCAGGGGGCTGCACCTTTAAGAATTTTAGACTTTTAATTTGCTACTTTAACATATTCACACTAGATTACATGTTCTTGCTGCTGGGAAAAGGGAAAGCACCCCAATCCTCACCACTTGATCTGCAACTGGGATTACTACAAAAATTACTATGAGTCTATAAATTCAAGAGAATTTTTTTTTCTTATTTGTAATCAGAATCTAAGAACTTAATACTGCATACAATACAATCAATTTAAATATTTAAAGTTTATTGGTTCAACAGACACTTTAGTGCATCCTCAGGTTTATTTTACATTCATAAAGCTGGGCGCTCACTGCCCTCGCACAACGAATCCAACTCCGCTCTCTGTGAGCGATAGATGACGCGACGCTGTCTGCTGATTGTCATTAAAAACGATCTGTTGCGTTTTTTATGGAATTGCGTCAACAGATGACCGTCGTGAGCTGTGAGTGCCAGTCTTAAAATTAGTGTACATCAGCATATTCAGTACTTCGCATTATACATTTCATATGCAAATTCTTCAGTATGAGTTGGATCATACGTTGCAGCAATTATGTCAATTTCTAAGGCAAATTCTCCATCAACTGCATCGGCCATCGTCAAACCAAAGCAGTTAATATTCTCTAAATCAACCAACTCTTGTCGATCTTGGATACGACCTCTGCTCGACAGGAAGAATTTGGAAAATGGAACCTGAAAAACGAGAAAAATTGAGACAATTTTTGATTGTGTAAGGCAATATACTAGTCCATTTCAGTTTCCATTTTTTTTGTTATACAAAAATACATCATTTAATTTTATCAACAATATTAAATAATGAATGTTTTGCAATTCCTGACATGAAATCTTGAATATCGAGGGTTGGTAAATAGCAGTTATATAAAAAAAAATAGGTTGGTTTAACAATCGACTTTAGCCCTGTGGTATTCAACAAAAAGGTATGAGGTGAGTGATGGTTAAAAAAGATTCATAGAATTGTAGCGAAAAATCCAGACCAGCCGACCATGATTTTCGAAAGATCGTTAAGCTGGGCAATCCTGCGCACGACAGTCGTCAGCCGATATGATTCTATTGAGAGCGATGATGCGCGTGCAACCCAACATCGCCCTCCAACAGATTGTTATTAATAACAATCCGTTCAAACTGTAACCGACCATGCCAGCCAACAGTGGTAGGACGCAATGAGTGTCTGGCTTTGTTCTTACCGTAGCTTCTTGCCAGTGTGGGCCTCCTCGAGTGAATAGAAAATAACTCCATATATCATCCTGTGTATCGGAATAATAACTGTCAGCGTAGAAATTCACCATGTATGAACGTCCATCTCCTCGTATCCGAAATTTCAACACGTTAAAGGGTGATAAGTCAATCTGAATCTTCTTTTCAAATGCACCCTTTAAAAACAGATAATGAACTGTAAAGATTAATAT
The DNA here is from genome assembly GCF_011630105.1 of Anneissia japonica. NCBI lineage: Eukaryota > Metazoa > Echinodermata > Crinoidea > Comatulida > Comatulidae > Anneissia > Anneissia japonica. The sequence continues at coordinate 571,414 of NW_022711326.1, forward strand.
TACAGTATTGAGAATATTTCTTTTTATTCGGTTAATTATTACTATTATACTGTATGAATAAACAATGTTGAACTCTGATAGAGTGATCTAAATCATATTAAAAGAAAGTCAATAACACAGAATTCCACTAAATCAGATCTAAAACAGAAAAAGTGCATTGGCCATGATAGAGAGGAAAATTTGATAACAGAAATTTAAAAAGTGTCTTAAATCCTCATTAGAACAATATTTTATTATATGCCTACAATGAATATATTCTGAAATTCATATGACCAGTATTATTTTTCTGTTGCCGTTTACCACGGCAAAAAAACATACTGAAATACCGTATACTGAAAACAGAAAATTACTGTAAAGTGACCTAAAAATAACATCCAAAAGAAATTTCAAATGTGCATCTATTGCAAATGCAAACAATAATATACCAAAAAGCCTGTCATGTAGTTGATAAGGCAGTAGTAACCAGTGCAGTGGCGTATCCTGGGGGTGCTCGGGGGCGGGGTGCTTGAGCATCCATTCAGAGGTTGAAAAAAAAAGAGGCCCTTCTTAAATGTTATATGCCAAAAAATATATTTTATTTTGTCAAAAATAAAAAGAATTAAAAAGTAATTTAAATTCCATTTTCGGGTATCCAGGTACAAAATACTGAAAATTTTCTAACGTCACCACCAACCAAGGTGGCACTGATGTCGTGGTGTGGACTCTCTTTTCTTTAGCACCTCCCCCACCATTTCCTAAATCCTTGATAAGCAACTGGTAACCACAGGGTTAAAATTTAGTTTTAAATTCATTCAAACATCACCACCGACCAAGGTGGCCCTGACGTGCTGTGGACTCTCATTCCATTAGCGCGCCTCCCCCACCCCCAATTCCCTAAATCCTTGACAATCAACTGGTAACCACAGGGTTAAAATTTAGGTTTAAATTCATCAAAGATATAATTCAATGGTTAAAAATATTTTCTGCAAAAAAGTTGATTATATTTTCATTTCCAAATATTAAAAGTTGTCTAATTTTCCAGTGGAAGGTTCAAGGCTCCGCCACCCTCCAATTGAACAAAAAATGGAGAAAAAAAGGAAAATTGTATTCAAATTCAATCTGAGAAGAGTGCCATAATCATAAAATTTCTTGCCTCAGCCCCAACCATGGTGGGGCTGAGGCATTGGCGGATCTGAGGTCCTGACCCCCGACCCCCTTGGAAAAAAAAAAAATTCTCTGTCTACCCGTACACACATAGGCCTATTTACTGTACAGTGTAATAAGAATGAGAAAAAAATTACCTGACCGTTTTAAAAGGGGAAAAAAGACATTTCAGAATTCAGAAGTCACTGTAAAACTTACTCTATAGGAAAATTACACATTTGTCACAGTGTGTAGTGGAGTTTCAAATTCGCATGATTCATACTTACATACAATTGTTTCGATTTTAATGCACAATAACCACTCCTTTCGGTCTCCCCATCTTTTGGGACAACGGTGCTTAGTTCTCCGTGGAACAGGAGACGATTGTTCCTACTCATGCACAGTTTTGCCCAACTTTTTCCACCTATTGCATTATCAGTTTGAATGTTGAATTTGTTGACAATATTTGTATCACAGCTCATTATCACCTTATGTGTGTCATACATGGTGTCTAATTTTGACCCCCGTAGTTTGTCATAAATCTCACCCCTAAACAGCCTGAAGTTTCTTTTCCAATAGTTAATGACACTTTCTTCTCTAACATCAGAGCTGAGTGGCCTAATAGCTTTACATGGCACTTTTTTCAATATATGTTTTCCAAAGACAACATACAACCTTGATTTTGAAAAGACTTGCATTGTGTTACAGCAACCTGCAAAATAATATTAACATTCTAATTAATAAAATAAACAGCTTAGCCTAATGTGTAATGTTGGGGCCAAGGGCCTTAGGCAGGAAGGGCTGGGCTTTGAATGAGGAACTAGGCACCGACCTAGGCTAAATTGAAATAGGGCGCATCACATTTTCATCTGACTTGATTGGACGAATGACGGTATTCTTTTGCGGTTGCCCAAAATTGAAAGTTTCCAACAAGGCAGCCTGTCTATTGTCTAGACTTGCCTTGCAAAATGTTGTGTTCGACTAATTTGCAAGGCATGAGATTTCTGTTCTAAAAACATCTTTCACCCCTCCCCAAATGTTTTTCCATACATAACCAACACTGGTGGAAGCCTAGCCTAGTGCACCATTTATTTGTGTTCAATGTATAACAAAACCAATCCTATTTTAAGTACATTTATTAGATGATGAATATTTAGCAAGAGAGCCCTATCTAGACAGTTACTATATTTAGGCCTAGTTAGGACCTATATTTTTATTATAGGCAATAGAATATACATTTATTTATGAGTGCGATTTTGGTCCTTAACCTCGAATGCGTGAGTTTCACGCCGACTGCGTGACGTGAGCCTGGACGTGTATACCTAAGCCTAGCAAGGAAACTTTAGTTGTAAACAGGCTAGGCCTAGGTCCTATAATAATGCACAGCTACCCTACGCCAGACACATGCCTTCCTACTTTAATAACACTGCAGTAGTGTAGGCCTAGGCCTAGTAGTACCTAGCCTAGCCTAGGCTTCCTTGCCAAGGCTCCACCAACAAAGAACACAGCCTACAGGCCTGTGCATTTCCGGTCTCGTATGCATTTATTGTTTTCAACTTACATTAGTCAGACAGGTGATCCAATGAGGAGATAGTATCTATCAGTGAGATATATTTATACAAATTAATTGCTGAAAATTTTGATCAGTTTAAAGCACGATGTTTCACTGCAGTGACATCTATTACATAGCATAGCAACCTGCCTGACAGCGAAATCTAGCACAAGGCGAGGTTACCACTGACAAGAACAGAGAACACGTGTTATCCTCTTGAATACTCCACTTGGAAGTCTGACAAATAGGCATTGGGGGAGTGGCTTAGTTTGAGATAATTTCTTTTAATTTATCATAGTTGGGTGCTTCCACTGCATCCAGGGGAAGTTTGTTCCATTTTCGAACCGTTTTTGGTAGGAGCGAGTTCATATAAATATTTGTTTTGGCAGCAATTTCAAAAAGTTGAGCACTATGGCTCCTACGTGGTCTATTTACCTTTGGCAAACAGATATCTGGCTTGATAGATTTTTTTTTTGTTCCTAACTTTATAAAGAAATCAGTGATGGCGCCAGGACCTGCCCGACGGAGGGGCTAAAGGCCCCGACGGGGTGGGGAGGGGGGTTAGTGGAGCGAATCAAGTCTCACTTGGATAGGGGCCACGGATATTTGACGAATTATGGCGAATTTGTATTACTTATTTTATAGGCATCGAGCTACTATAATATGACTTCATGTAGGCTGTATGTTTTCTAATGTCGAGGAACTCAGCTTCGAAAACCAAAACATTTTGAATAAAACAAGAAACAAAGAGTATGCAATGTAACCATCTAATTTATTTTCAAATCCTCATTCTTGAAAGTGAAATTCTACATTTTGGAAATTTTGCATTTGTCAACGCTATCAAGGTCGTGGTTGCTTCCTCTATCACGATGAGAATTTGTCATAACAGAACTCAAATTATTTTTAATTAGTCTAATTGAACTATTATTAGGCCTATTATTAATATTATTATTATTATTTATTATTATTATTATTATTATTATTATTATTATTATTATTATTATTATTATTATTATTATTATTATTATTATTATTATTATT